>NC_046162.1:45085430-45180430 GCF_011064425.1 Rattus rattus | reverse complement strand
ATTTAAGGCCATTACATTAGTGTCCTCCCTGTGACAACACTAAATAATAAGAACACTAATGAGCATTCGGATTTCTGTTATAAAAGTTCACTAACCAGATGTGTTATCTGATATCCTTCTCTTGAAAGTGGCACACAACCCATCCGTGGTGGCTCGAATGATGCAAACCTATTACAGTGTCAGGCGTTTCAAAACTTGGTTTCCAGCTGGTGATAATGTTTCAGGAAGTTTAGGAGCTGTGGGCTTGCTAGAGTAAGAGATGGGCTTTGAGAGCTTAAAGGTTCACTTTATTTCAGTTTTCTCTCTCTAGTTCATGCTTGCGCCTCAAGATGTGAGAGCTCAGCTTCTGTGCCAGATTCTAAGTCTCCTGCTGCTGCTGCTCCAGCAATATTGACTCTGACCCAGATAAACCCCTTCTTCTGTAAGTTGCCTTGGTCATAGCGGTTTATTGCACCAATAAAGAGCCAAGACAAAGCTCAGATCCTTTAATAGAAAAGGTAATTAATTGTCTGACATCAGCAGTAAGAAAGGATTCTGGTTGGTGCCATGATGCAGACACCGGAAGTGGACTCTCCTGGTCTTTCTGTGAATGTCTGAATTGCTATATATGTTTGCTATTGGCCTGGGTTGTTCTCACTGGGGCGAGAGATGGTTGACCCAGATCTTGGTTTCATGTCTGGGAGCAAATAAGATGTTTTTCTTTTGAGAGAGGAGTCAAAGCCCAGAGTGTGGATCATTGATCAGAGTAGGGCTTTAATGGCATTTCTAGTTCTGGAGCTCAGGAGGTAAGGCAGGGTCATTGGTATTTGGCTGGTTTTTAACCTATGGCAGAGCCCGGAATTCCCAGGGAGCTCTCTCACTGTCATTTTTCCGCATCATCCCTGTGTATCTGTGATCTAGTTACTCTACTTCTGCTCTAGTAGTGAAACAGGGATGGAAAAATGTGGCCCCTCAACCAGGGACATCTGTGACATGTCTTCCTATAGCCCCACAGAAGACCGTTCAATTGAGAAAACCAAGGGATGGGAGTGGATGTCCATTTCCCACACTCCCTAGGTGTTTCCGCCATACATCTCCCAACATCGGGAGATATTGTTGTAAAGAAATCAATGCTTTACAATTGGGAGGAGGATTTTTTTTTTCATAGCAATATTGGCAGTTTAGCCAGAGGTTGGATTCGATGAACTTCTAGAATCCATCAAATGCCAGGAAAAAAAAAAGAGAGAGGAGAAAAATAACTGCAAGAGAGATTGTTGTGTGCCGTCTGAACATGGCTATTTTGACCCTGAAAGAATGCAAATGCATTTTTGTTCCGTTAGCACACACTCCGCAGTCCAGCCATAATGCATTGTAAACAGACCATATTAAAACAAACAGTTCCCTCTCAATCTTTTTTCAATATTTTCTCTAAATAGTTATTTGGTAATACACATTTTTTTTTCTGTTTTGTGGAGTCCCTAAATAGCAGAGGTCTCAGTTCGGAGGAGCCAACTCGTGCCTCGGAGTGCCAGAATGTTCATGGAGTTTTCGTTTTACTAAATAAAGAACTGGAGCTAATGTCGACCCTGTGGTGGCACTGGGCCTCAACCCAGTAGGAAAAACAGGGAACTCACAGTTCTCTTCTCTTCCTTTAACCAGGCCGAGTCTTAGACTAAATGGCGCCAAAAGGGAATCACATCTCTGGTTTTCTGTTTCCTCCTTACTAGTTATTTGTCTTCAGGATGTCCGTATTGACGGACTTTGTCACAACTTTGGCTGCTAAGTCAGGTGGCAATGCTTTTGCCTATGTCACACAGCCAGTACATTCTCCACGGCTCGAGTTTTCTGACATAATATTTACCTGAAAAGATTAATCTGGAAGAAGTCGATGACTTTTGGACCTTAACAGTATGAAGCCAGATGGACAGAGCTGCTGACCTGCTCTTTAAATTCACACATACAGTTATTGTTGCCAGGTCAGAATCCACAGTGTTCCCAGGCCTCTCTTCTCTTTCTCATAAGTGACCAGGCTCCCTAAGGTTCAGGGGCTTTTGCACTTCGGGCCTTTTCCAGTCATAGACTGGGAAGTAGAAGGGACTTTGTAATTGATCAACTGTTATCCAATGCAGACTCCACATTGTAGTAGTATGTGGGTACTTCAGGTATTTCTCCCCTCTCTTGTGCATGGTTTAAGGGGTTCTCCCTGATCATCTCTGTCTACAGCATCTCTCAGAGTGTACTCTTGTCTTTTGAAATTAATCTTAAATCCACCCACCCTTACATTTAGGTTTACTTTCCTATTGCTGGGATAATCACCACAACCAGAAGCAACTTAGGGGAAATGTGTTGTTTTCATCCTACAGTTCATCATGAAGGGAAGTCAGGGCAAGAATTCAAGGCAGGAATGGAGTTCATGCAGGACCACTGCTTACTGGCTTGCTCTGGGTGGCTCAGCTTGCCTTTTCATGTAACCCAGGACTGGCACCATCCAAATAGGCCATGCCCTCCCACATCAATCACTAATTAAGAAAATGCTCCCCACAGACTTACCTACAAGCCAATCTGATGGAGGCATTTCTTTTTAAACTGGGTTCCCTTTTCTCAGATGACTTTAGCTTGTGTCAATTTGACAGAAGCCTAACAGCCAACAGCCTACTACCAGCCAGAGTCACGTTCTGTTAAGTGTGAACTCTGGTGACCATGGGTATTCATGTCTGTGACTGCCTGCTTGCTGTGCCACCGGGGCAGGTAACTTAAGCTATGGTCTTAATGGTAGAGTGAACTTGAAAATAGTAAAGATGTCTGAAAGGAACAAATGGGCTCATAGCTAAGTCATAGAGCACAGTCAACCTAAGCGACTTGTAGTTTAGTCTAGTGGAGTGTCTCCCTCTGCCTTATAGCTTGAGTTAAAAACATGATTCCTGCTCTCTTCAAGTGAGAAGCATCTTCTTAAGGACAGAGCTTATTTGTTCTTTGTGTACTATGTGACCCTTAGCACAGTGTCTTAGACTCAACAAAGACTCAAAAAATGGGTTTTGAGTTGAACTGACGTTCTCTTTCTCCAAACCTAACATCATTAGTGAGTTCTAAAGCAGAAGACAGCCTGGCTGTTCTTCTCTATGGAAACGAAGTGCCATGCATAATCTTCAATAGGACGCCTGGCAGTGTTCAACTCTCTAAATTCTGTAAAATCATTCTTTACCCACCAGGGCTCCTGCTCACTTTCTTCCCCTGCCTCCACAGTGAAAAACGTAAAACACTAACAATCCTTCATTTGGTCATCTGATGAGAAGCTTTCGAGGTACACTTACTGATTACAAGTGTTTAAACGAGATGCATGTCTAATGCATGCCAGGGCTGGCCGCAGGGCTTTGAGTTCTCTTTGTTCACCACCTTGGCAATAACTACAGTGTCTCTTCTCTTTTTCTACGTTCGTTCCTCTCCATCCACACTCTACTCTCACCTCCTCACCCACCATCTACGGAACAACCAGGAGGATGAAGACGGTTCCTCATCACCCTCCCTGCTTCTCCCTGCCTTCACACAGCCTATTTATAGCCGTCAGTCTTGTTGAGTTAGAGCCCCCCTTACTCCAGTGTGACACCACCCTAGCCTGTCATGCTAGTTTTTTCCCTAGATAATGGTGCTAAGGGTTAGGATTTCAAGGTCATTGTTTTAGGGGCCAGAATGAACCCATCATAGAAGGTAAGAGATGGTCTAACGTCACTCGTGACACAACTATTGTATTCAGATGAAATGGAGTTTTGAATACTCACATACATAAATATTCTGTATCACTTGAAAGCCCCTAGAAGAAATTAGTTTTTCTGAGATGTGCTGGGACATGCTTGAAGGTCCCTACACAGGATAATCTAACTTTCTGTGAAAACACAGACTCTAGGCTCCTCACAAACCCAGACTTCTGCTTTCCTAGATCTGGGACCAAGGCGGTGAAGCATAAACTCTGACACAGTTAGGTTTAAAAAACAAATAGAACGAAGCCTGTTCGTGTTTACTCTGTTATAAATGGAGGAAATGATCTTTTCAGGGTTCAGGTTTTATAGGAGGTAGTTTCCAAGACTTATGCAAATGACAGACACTTACCAGAGAGGAAAAGTTCTGTGAAATGAACAGCTTAGAGCTAGAGCTAAAAGCATTAGATGCGCTTGAGTCTCAGGTCCCAGCCCATCCCTGGGACCTGGTTTCCTACACAGTTCAGCTCTGCTCTCTTTATTGTCTTCCTTTTCTGTCATTGGACCAT
This sequence comes from Rattus rattus, assembly GCF_011064425.1. Lineage (NCBI taxonomy): Eukaryota > Metazoa > Chordata > Mammalia > Rodentia > Muridae > Rattus > Rattus rattus. The sequence goes on along the minus strand of NC_046162.1, from coordinate 45,176,190 downwards.
TTCTTCCTCAAACATGACTGACCTGTAGTCCTGCATTCAAGCATCTTTGATTCTTTTGGCCTGGTGCTTTTGCGCATCTGATGTTTGGGGAGATGTGTTTGGAAAATGAATGGCCCCCACAGGCTCCTGTGTGGAATTCGTGGTCCCCAGCCTGATGTACTTTTTTGGAAGGCTGTGGAAACTTTAGCAGATGGAGCCTAGCTGGAGGAAGTAGGTCACTAGGTCACTAGGGTATGCCTTACAGCCCTCTCTTGCACATGCTCTGGCCACCACAGTCTTCTACCCAAGCCCATGGGACCTAGCAACAATGAGCTCAGACATCTGAAAATGAGCCCAAGTCAATCTCCCCTCATTTAAGTTTTTCTCTCAGGAATTTTGATTACAGTTATGCACAACTAATGCGCTCTATTACGTTTGTGAGTGTCACCCATGTCATTGGATATTATAATCATTTAATTCCAATGCTATTTCGTAGAATAGGCCCAGACAGTACCCAGTAGATGAATGCCTCGCAGTTCACAATCTTTTTCCATTATTATGGCCAATATGGTTTTGGACAGTTTTGTATCCCGGAGGCTGGAGAACCAGCTCAGTAGTTAGAGCACTGGCTGCTCTTCCAGGTTCAATTCTTAGCACCCACACTGCGGCTCACAACCACCTGTAACTCTAGTTCAAGGCGATCTAATGAATTCTTCTCACCTTGATAGGCATACATGTGGTGCATAGACTTACATGTAGGCTAAGCACTCATAAAATACATATTTTAAATGTACATCCTACATATAATTATTTTACACAAACATTTTAAACAAACAAGTCTACAATTTAAAACATTAATGTTTAACTGTTCACTTAAAGGCCTATTATCTCAGGAATATGTGTTATATATGACGTGAAGTAGTGGTTAATGATGCACTAATGCACAACATTCTTCAAAGCTGCTGGCTATGGTTTAGGTCTATTCTTAGGCTAATATCGCATTGTTTAGTTATAGAGGCTTTAGAATGTCTCATACACCTAGAAACATGCATGTAATTTTCAAGACTGTCTTGAACTTTAACATTAGAATCACCCGTGCACATACATATATATAATACATAGGTACACACACAAGTCCATGCGCGCGCACACACACACACACACACACACACACACACACACACACACACACACCACTAATGGATATTAAATGGGAACTCTGTTGATGGCATCACAAAGACTGGAAGAGTAGATACACACCACGTAAGTCCTTGTTCCCATAATTCTGCAATTAGTACACTTGACTACCATTCACAAAGCTTAGGTTTGACCTGGGTATGGCCAGAAATATATTTGTGATATGTAGTATCCAACATTTTACTCCACAGTCATGGTATATCTATTTATTCTTTAGATATTTTCCTGTTTCTCTCAATAATGATTTCTGAGTTTATGGGAATAATGACATTTCCTATCGTCCATTTTGCTTTTCCCTGGGTATTTGAAAATACCTTTTGAAAATAGACTTTTGGTGCTATTTCAGTATTTATTTTTCTCATTTGTATTGCTTTTGAATAGTAAAGCTATGTGGTTTTACATACTGAATTTTTATTTAATTTTGTTAGGTTCACTTACTAATTCTCATAAAATATCAGTTCCTTGGGATTTCCTATGCACACAATCTTACTATCCAAGAATGGGAAAAAATGTCTACTCTTTCAACCTCTTCATTGTATGTGCCTATAATATTTGCTGCCACGTGCCCACTTTGACATGATATATTATTTTTGTATTGTGGAATTTTACTCACTCTTAACCTTTGGTTAAGAACTTTTCCCACTGCATTCTACAAAGACTTCTGGCCTATAATGTTATGTCTTGTGGTCTCTTATATTTCACTAATTCTGGTCATGAGATTATATTGGCAGCAGCGTTAAATGGCTGGGAAGTGATCTCTTTGAGTTGCCTTGGTCATTAGGATTTTCATTAAAATCATTCTTTTTTCCATAAATGTTTGCTAGGTCTTAGCAACGAAACTGTCTGAGAGTAAAAATTTACTCGTGTGGAAGTTTTAAATTATGCGTTTGATTTCTTTACTGCATTTAGAATTGTTTAAATTTTCTGTTTCTCTTATATAGGTTTTCCAAATTATATTTTCTGGGACTATGTGATGATTTAAGATTTTAACTGCGTTTACACAAATTTGTTAAAAATTTTTCTTACTCTGTGACTATCTGTAGGGACTGTGGTGATGCTTTTCTTTTCAGGTTCTGTGGTGCAAATGCCCCTCTCCTCCCGGTTCACAAGCCCTATTTTTTTTAATACTATTATTCTAGTTTTTTCCTCCCAAAATGATGACTTCTGTTTCATTATATTTGTTTTCTAGGTCATAAGACCAGATCTCTAATAGTAATTTCTTCCTTTTTCTTTCCTTGAATTTAAATTGCTCTTCTCATCTGTCTGATCTTGAGATGTTTTCTGTCTGGAAACTAGAGCTTTTCCACCTCTTCCTCTTCCACACCTGTTCAAAGACTCAGGTTTCCCACCATACTGTGTGAATGATACCCTAAGGTTTTAATATGTTACCATCTTTTCTCTATCTACTATGTCTTCTGGTATCCAGTTTTCTTTCTTCTTCCACATGCTCATTTAGAAGAACCTTGATGAATTACTAAGCATTTGTAGAAACTATCATCTATGTATTACGGATGTTGATGGAAAAATCACAGCTCTCACTTTAAAGGGAAAAGGGGATAGTTTACTTTAGAACCATTTTGAGTGAACATAGCCCAGGATCACAAATTTAGGTTATCACAAACTCCCTATTCTACTGTGGAAGCAGTTGCATGAAGTGTTAGAGTTTTAGAGAACAATGAAAGTCATAGTCAAGGCAAGTTTCAAATTGGTGGCTACATCAGAGAGGTGGTTATAGCAAGTTAGGGGAAGTTTTGCTATAGGCTCAAGATGTTATCTGATGACATTATTAGATTTTTGGTTGGTAGAAGATAGGGATCTGCACAGTTAATAGGCTCTAAAAGTTTTGTATTTATTAATCACAGGATGTGACTTCTGACACAGAGGTGGGTAAGCAATGGCTGATCTGGAGTACTACCACTCGTCCAGGATAAAATGACTAGCTTCTGGATCTGTGCCATTCCATTCTCTTCAATGTACTTCAGCTCTAATTAGTCAATTCATCTCTGCTGACACAACTTCTTACCAGGAGTTCCCATTCACAATTTCTGATCTCAGAGGACATGGTCTGTACAGCTTCTCTTTATGTGTATGCATGTGGTCTGGATGAATTTATTAATGTGTGTTTGCATGTGTGTGTGGACACACATGTAATTACAGGAGTATGTGGAGGCCCAAAGTTGTCTTAGGGTTTCTATTTCAGCTACTTTCTACCTCATTCATTGAGACAAGTCTCCCTATTGAATTGAACCCAGAGATCACAGATAGACACTGTCCGGCTAGCCTGCTTGTGCTTGTGATCCCTGTGTCCATCTTCAGAATGCTGGAATTAGAGCTGGGCCTCCATAGCCACCTTACATTATGTGGGTTCTGGGAATTCAAATTCCGGTCCTCATATTTTTGTGATAGGGATTTTAAACAACTGAGTCATTTTCTTATCCAGCAATTTCTTTGAATTCACTGAAATCTGTCTTGTGGACTACGGTCTAGCACATGGACTAGCTTTATGGTGCTCCATGTAAAGGTGAGAATGAGTGTCCTCTGTAGTTGTTGCAGTCGATGTTTTATGTAAGTTCATCAGGTCAAGTTGTACACTTTCTTCGTATTTTAACTAACAGTTTATAGTCCTATCTCATCAGTTATTAAAAGAAACTAATTTAGATAGCTTACTTTTCTTTATTTTTGAGCTTTGTGATGAACCCACATTTTTATCAGTTTGTATTTCCATTATTAATTGTTAGCTGCTAATCTGCTTACACTCCTTTGGTGGCTACTCGTAGTGGCAATGACACGATCCCATTGTGTAAGAGTATAAACTGGTACTTGAATAAATTTTACTGTCAATGTTTCACATGGGTGTTCTTCTTGTGCACTTTAATTTATAAATACTTAAACTCTGTGCTATTGTAATTGTCTAAAAGACATTTAAAGCAACTGAAGGTCCTAAAGACCTTTTCCTAGCTCCAACTTATAGATATTCTGTCTCTTTTAAACGATACCATCTTGATGATCAACTTTAGTGCATGTGTCTTTGAGGGGTCTCACAAATCAATATTGTTGCAATATTATCTCTTCTGTTTAGAAGTCATCAGTGAGTTCTATTACCAATACTTTGAAGGAGAGGGTATATTGTCCCTTTTTAGCAGTTCTGTGAAGGTATAATTTCTTTTTTTTTGCATCCTAATTAACTGAATATCATTATATTTTTGAATCTGTGGTTTGATGGTTTGGAAAATTTTGCTTCAAGAAGTTTTCTAAGTTAGACCACCTCTTCTTTTTCTTGTGAGATTTAAACTACACATGTATTGTGTTCTTTATGGTCTGGAAGCACAGTGTTGACCATTGTCCTTTATCACTGTGTTCTTTGCCTGTTGAAACCATTGACTAAACTGTTAATGTCCTGTCCCAATTTTCTAGTTTTGTACTTTATGCAAATGTTATCAAAATGTTCCTCACAGATGTCACCTCTCTCCTCTTCTTCCTGCCCTGTTCCGACTTCACCAACATCTTTGTGCCAGTTGTTCTCGAGGCCACAGAAGACGAATTGTGTATCATTGTGGGTTTGATTCTAATAACTACCTCTTCCTTTTGGGTTCCTGGCCCTATATCCTTATATCTCTGACATTTTCTGGCTGATTGTTGGACACTGATTATAAAATATTGCAAACAGTCTCAGCCCCATTCTTTGACAAATTTACCTCTGAGCACATCAGCCTACATATGCTGATGAAGTAGCCAGTGCCTTTATTCGCTTCTGTCTGTGAGTAACCTTGAGTCATCTCCTGGCTACTTCTTATCTCTCTGACTCCTTTAAACAGATTACTTTTTTTCCTTTATAAAATTTGTTGACTCTGTGTGGGAGATATAAGCTAGTGTATCACAGCTGAAAGCAGAGAATTTCTAAGTCTTCAGACATGAGGTATAAAACCATTTCTGGAGTATGGTAGGTTCCTGATACCATAGACCTAATGCCATTAATCCCATTTCTTTGTGCTTAAGTAAGGCTACAGATGATATCTGACAGGAAAACTTTGCTAATTCCTCTTTCTTACAGTGCATTGGTTATCTTCAAGAAAGCCACAGAAATAATAATAATAATAATAATAATAATAATAATAATAATAATAACGTGCATACACACCCTTTAACAAAGTTATCCTACGTAGGTCTTTTTAATTCTTCACACTAGTGGAATTGTTTACATGTACTAAATTTCACTATAGTTTTTGAAATTTTATCTAGAAATAGATCTTGTGGCTTTCATTAGTAAGGAAAGCAGTTGCTACTTTTAAAAATTATTTTTTCATACAATATATGATTCTTTATTTCTCCTCCACAACTCCTCCCAGATCCTTTCCACCTCTTTATCCATCCAACTTCATGTTCTCCCCAACTCATCACAAAACAAAACCCAAAATCTAACATCCATTAGGTCATGACAGGGAGAAGGGTACGCACACTGGTTTTTGTAGAGTGGTAGGCAGATAGACTCTGTTCTGAAAGGTATATTCTATATATTCTATTTAGATTTAGTCTTAAATAGGATTTCCTAGTGGCAATATGTGGGATCCATATTCTTCATGCTTCCATTCATAAAGATGGGGCACCTTTTTCATGGGATTATAATCATTTGATGACTAATGTAGAAATTAAAAGCTTCATTTCAGAGCTGTGTGTAGGTGTTAGGCTGGCTGAGAGGACCCTGCTGTGTGAATGCATAGTGAGGAGAAATGCTGCTCCCTGAACTGGTAGAGTACTGCTGTCTTCCATCTCCAGCAGACTGCCTTTCCCAGATGGGTGATCTGTCGGACGGCAGGGAATGCCAGCCAATGCAGAGTGCTAGACGGGGAGAAAGGCGGGAAAGGGAAACTCCCAAGCTTCTTTCTGAGGGCACTTTTCAGAGATGAGCAGATGCTCCGGGATGCATTCCCCAAGGTGAGGCGGGGGAACTGGAAGAAACAGCCTTCCCAAAGGCATCTGAACTTTGTCCAACTCTAGCATTTTTGCTGGTTAAAAAAATCACATTTGTTATACACCCTGGGTGTAGAGGGCAAGGTGAAGCTGAGGGAAAGCCAAGTATCAAGGCAGCCCTGCAGGAGACGATGAATTTCTGTCTGCTAATTGCGTTCGTTTTCATTGTTGTCATGTTTAAAAACTGTGTATTACTTGTGTGTTTATATAATTACTGTTTGTGTTCACAGTCAACCTTTGACAGGAAACCTCTTATAGAAACCAAATAAGCAGCCAACCAGAAGGCCCCTAAAGAAGGCCTCCCTTTCCTTGAGAGTCAAGTACAGGTCGTGGGGAAGAACAGCAGAAGCTACCTCCTTGGAAATTCCCCTTGCTTAACACTGGCTCCTTCTTCTACCCAGAATCCCATTCGCTTGCCTCCCTAGAATTGAGTACTGGAGGGGTTGGTTGTAAGACCTCGGTGAAAGAAAACCTAGACAAGCTATGCTTTTGCGAACTTTTTCCAAGGGTGAATCATACCAGCTACACTTGCCCCATTGAAGGGCAGCAGTTAGTAAGACAGCCTGAACAGAAGAATGGCTAGTTATTGATAAATCTCTAAATTTTTATTTTTATTTATGGTTTGTGCACGTGTGTGTGTGTGTGTGTGTGTGTGTGTGTGTGTGTGTGCGCACGCACTTTTGTGTAAGAGTGGTTAGGTGTGGCCTAGATTCGGTGCCATTAAGTTCTATACAGAATAACAGTTCCTTGTACCCAAGGTGGAAGTCAGAAGGAATTTTACAGCCTTGTGTCCCACTTGATGATGGTGTTGCCATCTTTTAAAGGAGTTCCCATGTTTAGGTGGTTATTGGCATAAAGGAAAAACTTGGAGAGTTAAGAAAAGACATAGAAGGAAAGGACAAGTCCCTCCACAGCATCTGCCTCATGGCACCCAAGTCCCTCTCTGGTGGATCTGAGCAGAGCTACTTCAATTAACTTTGGTGGGGGTGGGGGTGGGGGCCGTTGTTTTCCTTGACTCTTCCAGAGAAATTTCATACATAGTTTGCTTAGTGTGTCAGCCTGTGCATCTGGGAAGTATAATGCGTTCTTGGCACCACAGCCCCTTGTGACGTCTGTCCACTGCCTCTTGCAGAAGGAGCAGGGGTTGAGTTCGTCTGTTTAGAGTATGGGATATTTTGGTGTCTATTATTTGCAAAGTTGTGATTGGGATCTCTCTTCAAGCTGAGATTATTTTTGTCTCCAAGTAATCAAAGCCAGGCTCCTCACAGGAGGCTGCAGGCAAGTGGCTGGTGCACTTGGATAGAACCAGGATGAAAACCTCAGCCCCACATTAGGAAGGAGAAGGGGATGGAAGGGGGGTTGGTAATTGTTCCAGAGAGGTTTGCCCTTATGGTTTTGATGATGAATGTGGCAAAGCTGGGAACGCAAATAAACTTTCTCTGGGACAAACAACATAAAACTATAGCTTCTTTTTCAGCGTTTCCCTTCATTTTGGAAAGGGAGATGACAAATTAGACAATAAGGGTTAAAACCACAGAAACCTGGTTGCTAACCCTTTCAACCCCATCACAGACACTGTGTGTGATTTTGTAAATAAACAAACTACAGGAACAACCTATTATGTGGTCATTTATTTCCTTCTAGATCACAGACCGAGGGTACCTAATCCAAACACCGTGAGGACACGATTTGAGTAGTAAACACACCTAGCAGTGCCATTATCTTTTGTCTCCCTTCTTCTGCTTACCAAGATGATGCCAGTATTCCTAGTCAGCTCCATCACTGTCTAAGTAGCCTGTGGACACCGATACTGAACCTCAAGCCTTCACACCACCCATCCAGTGTCCGCACTATACCTACATCTGCCTCGATGCAAGCCTGACTCCTGACTTCCCCACTGAGATGCTCTCCCTTGCATGGACAGAAGCTATGCTCAGAGCCTATGTAGTCCAGGTCTGGATCTGTACCATGATCACCTTTCACTACTGGATATTGAGTTCCCTCTCTTGGCTTGCACACACACTCATAGCTGGCCCCTCAAATCTGGGATCTCCAAATTCATGGATCCAACCTGCTGCAGAATGTAAACATTTGAGAAGCAAGACCATCTGAACTAAACATATACAGACTTATCCCTTCTTGTCATTATTCCTTAAACAATACAAAATAGCAGGCATCTACATACCATGCTCCTCGTTAGAAGTCCTTTGTAGATAATTTGAAGTATTTAGTCAGTGATGTGGAGATTTTATACAAACATTATGGCACCTTCTATTAAAGTACCTCTGGAATTTGGTATTTATGACAGTATGTGTACTATAGCATCTGTGAGTACAGAGGCGCTGTGCTTGCCTTTGCTCAGGGTTTTTCTGTAGCAACTTCTCTACCTAACTTTCTCTCTCTGTCTCTCTGTCTCTGTCTCTCTGTCTCTGTCTCTCTCTGTCTCTGTCTCTCTCTCTCTCTCTCTCTCTCTCTCTCTCTCTCTCTCTCTCTCTCCCCCCTCCCTCTCTCCCCCAGACCATGCAACCTTAATGCTGGAGCTGAGATAGGACTCTCTCCGGCCTCTTCAATCTTCTGTGAAGGCTTGTGAACAGGCTCTTTCCTCAGTCCAAAGCGTATTTCTCTTTTAGTGTAGTTTATAATACATGGCTTTCTCTTGAGAGGGGTTAGAATTTCTATGAGAACATGGCTCCATCTTCCATGCTTCCACAATGTCCACTTGCCCCTGTGAAGGAGAATTCCTGACACAAAGCTGTGTCTGCAGATGCTGACTGATGAGTGTTGCACATCCAGAGCCTAGGGTGACCATTAGCCGTTTTCTGCACCTTCTCTGTGTCTAATCTTACATTCTGCTACTAGCAGACATAACATGCAGACAGATAGAAACTTTTAGAATATATTAAAATGGCCCTAGTGTTCTATCAGTCAAAGGGCTAAGGGAATTGTCAGACAGAATCCAAGGCCTATGGCTAAGATTCTCCCCATCTTGTTGTAAGGTTACACACTGATATTTCCACTAATGTATTTTATGAATGTCTTGATTTATGACTGTCCTTGTTCTGTCTCCATAGAAATGGTCTGTCACCCTTCCACACTGGAATAATGAAGTTTGAGGTAACCTGACAATAGAGGAAATGCTAATTAAATACCTTTAAGCAGAATGATTTGCCCTAACAGCAGGGTCATCTTCAAATGGGTGTCAAAGTTATAAAACCTACCATTAAATTCTGAGGTGCAAAGAGGCAAAGGCTTGTGAGGAGCCAAGAGTAAGAGAAGTGGAGAGTGAGTCAAAAACCATGGAAAACTGAAACTAAAATAGTCTGAGGGGGCATGGTGATGTACCTGGTGTATGTTACCAGGAGAGCTCCAGACAGAATTTGCAGGAACAGAGTCACCTCTCCGATGGTTCATGACAAGATACAATTAGCGACAGTGTCTAATAACCACCTCCAGATCAAAACAACATCATGAGTCCTGGCCACAGTAGCCTTTGCTCCAGAGAAATCTTCCATTTTAAGCCTAAATAAGTGACTTTAGAGATTGACAGTAAAGAATCAAGAGACAAATCAGAGCAAATAGTCAAGAAGAATATGAAGAAAGGGACATCCACGGAAAGCCAACCTTTAATGGGTTTCTGAGAATGCAGTAAGTATGATATGGGACGAGCGTCCAAACCGACAAACTGGCGAGACCACAGTGGGGAATCTGGTCTATTTCACATTTTTAGGGGTGGGAGGAGATGTCAGGACATTTATGTGGCTCTCCTTAAAATTTTTAATTAATTGACATCAGATCACAAAGCAAATGAACTCCAGATTGACGCAAGAGTTTAATGCAAAACAAAATCACAAAAAATACATCACGTGTGAGAGAATCTGCAAGGATGTGTTCCAGGCACATGGGGTGGCCTTGTTCTTGCTCGTGAGGAGCCAGCACAGTGAGTCTGTCGGCAGGGAGGTCCAGATGACCTACATTCGGCTTCATGTGGCTTCCTCCAATTGCCACCTTGGACATCTTATTAGTGGTTTAGGGAGGATTCTCACAATGCCTTGTTTGGTGTGTTCCCGCACAGTTCTGGTTTTGAAAACTCAATCCTAAGTACAAGACTAGAAGTTTTGGGAGGTAGGTTGGTTAAGGTAAGATGAGTTGATGATCTGGGGTCTCCAACAGCATCAGAGGCTCTCTCCCCATTGAGGCTCTCCTCCATGCTGTAGTGTAACTGGAGAGATCTCACGTGACGCCAAGGAGATATGGGCACCATAAGCCCAATGAACTTTCAGTTTTTAAAATAATTTTTTATCTATTCTTCAACCATTTTCACAAGTATATAATGTCTTTTGAACACACCCTCCTTCTACTCCCCTTTCCTATGGCCCTTCATACCCGCTTGGGGGACCCTTCGCTTTATTCCTTTTAAATTACCCAGTCTCGGTGGTTTGGTTTTGCAACATCACATAGACTAAGACAACCATGCTCTTTAATTTTGCAACTGGAGGCTGAAACTACATAGCTAGCTCTGCCTACAAGCAAAAGTGGAGGCCATAAGCTCCTGAATTGCCTTTTAGACTAAGTACTTTGGGGCTGGCCTCAGCAGGTTAATGTTCTAGCCAGGCAAGGCTGACAACCAGAATTCAATTCCCAGAACTCACATAAACAGAGAGCTTTGGTCAAAGGACTTGAGAAGGGACTTCGAACACTGCACACAGCTGACCCTTGCCTCCTGTGGCTATCACCACTCCATTCCCCTCCCCACGCCCTCCACATCTCCACCGCTGCACCATTTTATTCCTCCAGTCTGTTGCCCTTCCCATCAATTTGCATCTCACATTTAAGGTCTGTATCCATTTCCCAGGATGCTGTATGAAGCAGACAAGAGAGACTTTTTATGTTGGTGTTTGGGAGGGAGACATCAAGACCAGGGTGTCACCAAGGCCAGGGACCCTCAGAGCTGGAAGGAAGGGTCTGTTTCATGAAGCTGTTAACTTCTCAGGGTTCCTCATTCCTTGCTTGGTGGGTGGCCGTCTCCCCCCTCCTCTGCCCTCCTCATCCTTGCATCTTTTTTCTTCAGCTTCCCTCTGTCTGACATATCCAATTTTTCCCTCTTCTATAAGGTCACCAGTCCACTGGATTACAACTCACCCTGACTGCTTCATTTTTAGCTTTATTACCTTGTTAAAGACCTTATCTCCAAATGAGATCACATTCGTTGGTACTGGGGGTTGAGGCTTCAGTATATCTTTTTGGGGGTGACACCAACCCCAATAGGCCAAGTTTAGGTTTTACAATCTAGTTGCCTACAGTGAAGTTTCCCACGGAGGCCATTGTTTCCCACACATCCAGAGTCAGGAGCAAAGGTCATCTATTTTCTAGAGAGGGGCTCTCCAGTTGCTTTTAGAAGCTGCTCAGGTGTCCCTTTCAGTTCACCATGCCCTCAACTAGTCATCTTTGGCTGTGGAGCTGACTTGCCACTCCAGGAGCTTAGGCTACCTCATGTAGGTCACATCACATAAGCTCAGAATCTCTGAAAGTCATTCGGAGAAACTGCGAATCTGCAGAATCATTTAATCCAGAAAGGGGCTGTGGGAAGGGGCTAGAAAACCTGCAGCATCGGGAGCCTGAAAGTGCAGGTGCTATGCGAGGTAGGAAGCACGGCTTCCACCATCTCTTCCCAGCCCAGAGCCTCCTGTGTCACTCGCCCTCCTTTCTCGCGTCCTGTTGTTGTGGCTTTGACCTTAGTATGCCTGAAGGAACTATTTTTAAAAAGTTTTTTAAATGGGGTAAATACAGGATATGCAAGGTACTCTTCCTAGATCTTCTCGGGGCTCATGTGAAGCTTTCTGGCAGAAGATGTGCGGGTGTCAGCCAGGGGCCTGTGGTCAGGGCGGAAGTGGGTGCGGTCAGGGCGGAAGTGGCTGCGGTCAGGTAGATACCATGGCTGAAACTAGGGGAGGACAGATCTGATATGAATCGAAGTAGAGGAGATGTCAGTGATGCCTGGGAGGAGCAAGATGAGATGGCTCTCCTGTCTTCTGCTTCTGGGCTCTCAGCTTTTGTGAAACCTTCCACCTCTGCTCCGCTGCAGCCATTAAGTGGGCCTCCTCATCACCTACCCTTTCTCTCTCTCTTGTAGAAAGGACTTGGATCCCTTTCTAGTTGACTATCAGTGAGTAGAAAATGACACCTCATATTTGTATGATGTCTTTCACTTACACAATCTTATTTTGTAAGGAGATAAAGAAATCTATTTTACAAGTGGATCTTTATGGATGGAAGATGGACTGGGGTTTGAGGAAGAGAAACGACAGTTGAAATCATCCAAACCATAATTAGGGATGGGAGGTAAAGCACTGGCTTAGCATCTTAGCATGTGCAAAGTTCAGGGTCCACCCTCAGCGCCCCCTCACCCCTCATCTCTCTCACACACACAGACAGCCGGAGGACAAGTTCTGTGGGCAAGATGTCTTCACCACAGAAAAGCTGAAGCTCGGGAGCTGCTCTGTGTAAGCTGTGTACATACCTCTTGTACTTCACTTATTGGCTTTCTGTGGCTAGTGACTGGAGAGAAGTCACCTAAAATGTCAGCCATGACATTATAGTCTAAGAAATACACAGCTAGATGATTTTGTCATTGAGAGTGCTCTCTCTCTCTCTCTCTCTCTCTCTCTCTCTCTCTCTTTTCACACACACACACACACACACACACACACACACACACACACACACACACACACACACACACTCTCTGAGCTGGCCGAGATACCACTGGGTGTTATGATTTCATGGGAACACTTTGCATATACTGTGCATCGTTAATCAAAACATTGCCATTGGGCACAAGGGTCTTTATAGAATGGTTCTTGGGGGGGACACTGGAGACCAGACTAAAGTGCAGAGCTACAAAAAGAAGCAAGGTTCCAATTCTTCGGGGACTAAAGAGAAATGGAGATTTACCGTTCCAACAGCTACATAGCCACAATCAAGGCAGCTCTGAGACTCATAGGAAAGGTGTGGTCCCAAGACAGACATGTTCAGTGTATCTGGAAAAACAGTTAGTTGAATCAACTTTCATTATATAAAACTGTATGTATGACCAAGACCCTCAATCTACTTTTATGTCCTTTCTGCTCTTGGGCTCCCAAGCCAGCTATCTTTGGGCCAGGGTCATTGTTCAGAGTTTTTAATGGTGTAATAACAGTTTAGAAAGAAGGAGGGGGCACAGTGGTATCTTGTTCATTTGACATCACTACCATGAAATACTTGATGCAGGCCACTTAATAAAGAAGAGAGATTCTAGTCTAAGGTTAAATGTCTATATATGGTAATGACCTGTTTGCTGCCAGAATTTCAAGGTGGCTCAGGCAGGCTGTCTGTCTGTCTGTCTGTCTTTTCTCTTATAGAGCTATCCGGATCCAATCATGGTGTCCACCCTGGTGACCCCATCTGATTTTAATTACCTCCCAAAGCTCTCATCCATAAATATCATATTTCCCACTCTCTGGGTACCTTTCTGAAGATTTAAATTTCTGCTCATGAGATCTTGGGTGTCATACTCAAATGTTACGTAAACCACGATCCTTGCTTGGGCGTTCATCCCTTGGTTCTGGACGCTTTCTCACAGCTCCTGCCACTTTCATGGCTCACACTGCCATCAGGCAAGCCACCATGCTTTTAACTACTGTGGGTGGCCTGGAGCTGGAACCCCGTGGCTCTGCCTCTTCTCTGTCCCTCCCCTGGGGTGGTAGAAATTGCTCCTCCACTACTCTTGGGGTTACTTTTCTGTTCTGTTTGGCCTCTCTTGTATCTGTCTCCTAAGGAGACACCATCTCTGACTGGTGCAATAGCCTCTTTAAAGGTCAAATGCTGTGCTTCCTTGTCAGATGCTGACAGATGAAGCCTCCCCAAGGAAGAAGAGCTGGACTTCTAGCACACAGCTTCCAGAGAACCTTTGGTCTGTCTATCCCCACTCAAGTGCTGCCCCCGGCCAAGAGATGAGGGCCCCTAGCTCAAGTAAGCCTTTTCTTGGAAGGAAGGGTTGGAAACTTGGGCTCTGTGATTTGTTGGACACGTGTTTACATGGAAGGCCTTGCAGTCCTACAGATTTCATGACTCCAAGACATTCACTGGCTTCCAAGTTTTATATATTTGAATGTTTAAAAAATAAATTTGGCCAAGAGATGAAAGGGCTGGGAATAATTTCCATGTCGTCGTTTGTGTTGCTTCAGATACTGCTACTGACATTTTATAAATAATTTTAACCTTTCTTCACCTTCTATATGTCAAGTTCTTTTTTTAAAAAAGACATTATAGATAAGAATGGGGTTGCGGTTGGAGTCTTTTCATGATGGGGGGACTGTGTATCTTGAGGATACACACAGGAAACCTTCATGCAGCAATACTTTCTAAAGCTCATGGGGCAGAGTGACACACATTAGTTAGTGGTCACAGAATACAGTAGTGTCAGAACTCCTTTAGCTCTGAACCCTCCCTGGGTTACATCTTCCCTTCCCAACTGTTCAGTCTTACTATGACCTATACATGGACCCAATACTAGCTCCCTCGGCTCCTCACCCAACACTGTCTCTTTATCCACCTTGGTCTTCCTTCTCCTTCCAGGTCTAGGCTCCTCCCTCTTCGTTCTTTTGTGGCCTATCAAAACCCATTAGGGAATTTTAAATTTATTATTTTCAAATAATGAACCCCTCCAAAAATATCTAGCAAAACTGAGAGGTTTCAACACATTATCTATGGCATCAACAATTGTACTAATGGCCATCTGTGGAACTCTGTCTGAGAGCCCATGCTGTAGCTTGGAGCTTCATCCCTTGGCCAGAAGTGAATTCCTTTGTTTTTGTAGTACAAACTACCTACTATGCAAATCCGTCTTAGAAAATTCCTGAATTCAATTCTGTTTGATTCCATTTCATTCCTGACTTAATTGCACTGTGGTTGAGAACTTCGTAGAATTTCAATCCTTTTCTGTTTATCGAAGTTTGTTTTGTGCTTTAGCAGGATAGAGCCTGCACAGGGTTCTGTGTGCTCTTCCGAACATTATTTGCTCTGCTACAGATGGGTCCAGTGCTCCATGGCTGCACGGTGCTAAGATTGCCTACATCTTTGTCAATCTCTTGTCTCTTTGTCCTACTTATTCTTGAGAATAGCTTATTGAAGTCTTCAGTTATTACCAGACTATTTTTGTCAAACTGTGCCTTCCTACCTTTGTTTTGTTTTATACTTGTGTGGAGTTCTGTTGTTAGGTGCATAACTCATCATCCCCAAACGTCAAGATAGATGAATGCCTGTGTCATTATGAAATGACTCTCTTCATCTCTAGTAACAGCTTTACACTGCAAACTTTAGGTAGTCTGGTATTACTATAGGCACTCTGACGATCTGATAGTTGTTTCTTGCTAGTTTAGCATTTTTGTTTTATATATTTTTCACATATATATTTATAATTTTATGTATAGGCCTGTGTGCCTGAGTGTATGCATATATGTGCACCATGTACATACATGCACTCACAGAGGCCAAAAGAGGGCATCATGTTGTATGAAGCTAGAGTGATAAATGCTTGTGAGCTGCTTGACGTGGGTGCTGGGAGCCTGGCTTAGATCCTGTACAAGAGCAGTAAGTGCGTTAACTGTTGAGCTGTCTCTCTAGTCTCCATTCCTTTACTTTTAAACCTTCTTTTCTTACAGATTCTTCCAGGGCTCACATTATACATCTTATAAGAATATAAGAGTTAAGCTACATAGTTGTTAAGTGTTACTTCATAAAATGTTATAAAGGAAAGAGTAAACATGTCTTTATAGACTTTGTTAAATGTCAGTGTCACTCACAACTTCTGGCTCTCTTCATTTTTTTTTTCTATGAATTTTAGTTATTCGTTTGACTCATTTGGTCTCTTCTTCCCATGAGGTAAGGAGCTATTATTTTCTTTTAGGTTATCTCTTGATATTTTCAAACAACAACAACCAAAAAAAAAAAAAAAAAAAAACCAAAACCAAAAAACAAAACAGAACAAAATAAAAATGTAAAGAGGCAATCTATAGAATAGGAGAAAGTTTTGCTAGCTATTCATCTGACAAATGATTAATATCTAGAGTGTATAAAAAACTAAAAATATTGAATATGAAATCAAACAATCCAATCAATAAGTGGGCCAATTAACTGAACAGAGAGTTCTCACAAAATGGCGTACAAGTGGCTAATGCATACACACAAAATGTTCAGCCACATTAGCTTTCAGATAAATGTAAATCAAAGCTATAGGATTCCAAGTCGCCTCGGTCAAACTGATGGCCATTAAGAAAACGACGGCTAATGTTTATAAAAATGTAGACAAAAGTGGGTCCTTTTTACATTGCTGCTGATCATGTAAACTAATGCAGGGACTATGCAAATTAGTACAGAGGTGCCATGGCTTGAAGGAGAAATCCTTCTGAGGCTCAGGGATTTGAATATGTGATTCCCAGTTTGTGGAGCTGTTTGGGGATTTGCACAGCCTTGCAGCTGGATGTCTTGTGGGTATGGGGTAGGCTTTGAGACTACATAGCCTTACGGGTCATCTCTGTGCTTAATGCTTGCGTGGAAAGATGTGATCTCTCAGCTCCATGCTCTTGCTGACATGACTGCCACATATTGCTACATCCACATCAGGATGGAACTATAAGCCACTTTTGGTGATGGTGTTTAATCACAGCAACAGAAAAGCAATGAACACAGAGGTTTCTTTTAAAAAAGAATTAACAATGGATCTACCATGTGGCCTAGTTATGTTATTCCCAGATTACTTACTCAGAGGACTCTAGTCATCCCATCACAGAGATACCAGCACATCAATGCTCTTGCAGTATTGTTCACAATAGAACAGTGGAACCAGCATAGGTGTCTATCAGCAGAGGGATGAGTAAAGAAAATGTAATGTATACACACAGTAGTTTGCAGTCATAAAGAAAAGTTAAAGTCATAAAGTTAAGTCATTTACAGGAAAGTGGATACAACAATCATATGAGGGGATTCAAAGCCTGTCTCAAAAAGATAAACATCATCTTTTCTCTCCTCTGTGATTCTTAGGTTTTACACACCCCCCACACGCACACGCACACGCACATGCACACGCACATACACACCTATATACTCACATATACACATATACATATATGAAATTATCTTGAAGAAAAAAGCAGTATCAAACAAGGGAAATGTGCTCCATATTCAGCACATACTTATTAAAAATTTTAAAAATAAGCTAAATAAAAAATGAATGCAAACCCATAACTTCTATGTTGGGAAAAGATTCTCTCCAAGATCCACCTGTTGAAAATTTGCTCCTTAGTATGGTTCTCTTGGGAGATGGTAGGAGAGCCTTGGCCACTGACCATACCCCGGTAGGAGGTTGTGGGACTCTGTTTCTTTCTTTTGCTCCTTGGCTCATGGTAGAGTGAGTGATTCTGAGCTGTGTGTGCCCTCTCCATGATGGAGTGACTTGCCTTAGGCCCAGTTGATCATGGATTGATACCTCCCAAACCGTGAGCCAAAATAAACCGTATTCTTCGTAAGTTAATTACCTCGCTATTTTGTTATCGTGATGGAAAAACAACTTGACAACTTAACAGAATATCAGAATTCTGTGCCTACAGAGTTTGGTCCAGGGGTGGGTACAACCAAATCAGAGATAATGAGATACATTATGATAATGTTTATTATCATAATTAAGATAATGATATACTGGTTGAGAAGCCCTCAGATGAGATCTTCAGAAAGCAGAATCAAGAGTAAAGATAAACATTGAATTTTAGCCATTGTTTAAGACTTTTGATCAAAGTATATCTGAAGATACAGGAGCTCCTAGATATGCCTACGATAAGAACAATAATTCACTTACTATCCTTTTTTATCCTTGGCTAGTTGATCTGAATATTCAAGTTTTGTTATTAAAAGAATTTCAATGTTTTTAAAGTTAAACATTTAAAAGTACTACAAAAGCAAGATATCTAGTTGAATTCAAAATCTTTTAATTCCTACACTAAAGACAAACCTTTGTCCAAAACCTCATTCCTTCAGAGCAGTGGAACTGGTGGTCCACAGACAGACAGAAAGGATGAGATTAAGCAGTTTGTAAAACTAGAGATACAATTGCCCAAACACAAGTTTCACTTCAATGCAAATAAAAATGCAAATTAACTCAAGATACCTTCATTTTCATAGTAAATTGAAAAAGACTTGATCAAAAAGGGTAATATCTATATTTTGAATGATGGTACTGTCTATTACCACAGCCTCCTTAGAGGCTCTAAATATAAATTTAAAGGCAGGGACGACTGTCTTCATTAAAATTTTTACCGTTGTGACAAACACCATAGCTGTAAGTAAGTTTGGGAGGAGGACATTAATTTCATTTATATTTCTAGCTAACAGTTCATCACTGAGGGAAGACAGGGCTAGAACTCAAGCAAGGCAGGAGCCTTGAGGCAGGCAGGAGCTGATGCCAAGGCCATGGAGGGATGCTGCTTCCTGGCTTGCTCAGTCTGCTTTCCTATAGAACCCAGGACCACCCACAATGACTGGGCCCTTTCCTAAGAATCACTAATTAAGAAAATGCTCTGCAGACTTGTCTATAGCTTGATCTTATGGGATATTTTTATTGGGGTTCCCTCCTCTCGGACGGCTCTAGCTTGTGTCAAATCAACATAAAACCAGACAACCCACAGGGTATGGGGTAAAGTCTCCATTTTGAGCAGTTTCCAGATAGGTATAACTAAGGAAGCTCACAGCAGCAAAACCACATGGCTGGTTTGATTTTGTTTGTTTGTTTGTATGTTGTTTTGCAACAATGGCTACAAAACAATTTTTGGTTTTGTTTTTGGAGACAGTCTCACCATTTAACTTTTACTGGCCTAGGAACTTGCTATTTAGATCAGGTTAGCCTTGAACTTTTAAAGAGCAAAAATGTCTAACAGATTTTAGTAGTTAATAAGATTTTTCTTTGTTATTTAATTTGGTTAAGGAAGAGCATCATTGAATGGACTAAAGAATTGCCAAGGATGAAAATTATAAGAGAATTTTTTACTCAAATTCTTTGAATGCCCAAGTCTGGGGGGTGGGGCATTCTATCAGTTACCAATAAATGTCCTGGTCTTAACAAACTCACAATCCAGTAGAGGAGAACAGCTCCAATGACAGACATACCAAATGTTAAGTGCTGTTGTTGACGATGGCAAGTGGGAGGACGAGATTCTTGGACAGGAGATGGATCCTGGAAAGCTGGACGGAGAAAGAAACACTTGAAGCAAGTTATGTAGGTAAGTCGGGGGAGGCCCCAGAAGATTTTGGTCTGGGGGTCTGTACATGACTGCTTGGATATCATAGTAAAAACTCAAAAGAAGACATGGGGTAGAAAGTGCCTAACTCACTGAGGCCACTACAGGCCTGGCTGACTGCCACTACCCTGGGAGCTCCTTCTCTCCAGAGAAGGCTGGCCTGGAAACCCTGACTGAGGTCCTCAGGGTGGTTGGCTCTGTGCTGTCATTCCTGGGAGTTCAGCTTGTGGTCTGAGAGTGTTTTCCATCAGATTTATCTCTGCAAAGAGTCAGGGACTGGGGACTTGGGGGGTGGAATTGAAAACTAGAAAATTCTCTTTAAGTTCCTTCAGAAGAGAGCTTGGTGACATGCAGGAAGATTATGTGTAAACCAGGAGTTTGTCAACAGGCCCGCTGTGTGAACTTTCCTGCTCTGTGGGAACAGCTATGACATTAGTGAGCTCCTCTTCCCACAATGCCTTGTGCTTTCGGATTAAGATCCAGACTCATGTAACATATGATGATTGATTGTTGTATTCCAATGGCCTCCCTAAGAACACAGTGACTTAGCAAGATCTGCAAGGCAAGACAAGAAATATGACTCAGAAATTCCCATCCTAAGAGGAATCATGGGGCAGGCATAGTGTGCACACTTGATTGCAAATGAGGTTTGGAAATATATGACCCCCGTTTTGTTATTAAACTTGTTGATCACAACCTGTACCCAAAGTTAGGTCCAGCCATCCATCCCAAAGATGCCAATTAAAAGGGTCAAAGTAATTGTGAAAAGCATTTACTCGATGTAGCCACGTTGGGAAGAAGGACAGAGAGATCGACAGAACTCCTCCAAGTCCATCTTTGGGCTCCTGAAGTGAGATCAAAGTTCACTACCTCTGACCCACCCTTGTCTGGGCTTCATTCTCATCCTGTAAAGTGGTCTGACAAGTTGTTAGAACTGTGTGAAATCTCTCTTCCCTTCTGGCTGATACTTCCCTCTTTTCCTTACATGAAGTTCCTAGGGAAATTCCCATATCTTTGGAGTCCACTGTTTCAATAGTCGGATGGCCATGTTGAGATGTACAAATGTCTCTTGAGAGTATCTTCATTTCTTCCAGGCTGGAAGAGAAAACAATGGTCAGTGTCTCCTGACATTGTGGTTGTGCCCCATAGGATTCCATTTTTATATGTGCTCTATTTTAAGTGATGCCCTAGGGATGGAGCAGCATGGTGGCAGCATGCTGCCTTTCTGCTATCTAAGACAGTGAGTCATTGCAACACAGCCAGGAATTGGTCTGGTCATCCTGAGATGGCATTATATGCAGGACTTCAGGGAAAAGAAATCGTAGCCAATGAGTCCTATGTATGAGAGCAGTTACTTGAGAGTTTAATGCAAGCAAGGAAATGTAGCCGTGATACGAATGCCTGTCTTTCTCGTTATTTCCTGCTTAACTCAACAACCAAGTCCATTCTTAAGAGTTATGAACTGGAGACTATGACCAACTCTGATTCTGCAGGGTGTTTGGATCTGCTACTGTACTTGTCTGTGTAGTTGACCTCTGGTCAGGATGGAAGCCTTGCCCAGTACAAGTCAAACCTAAGATTAGCAGTGAGAAAGTAGTCTGCCATTGACAGTGACACTATTTGAGCCACAGCGTTCTGATCCTTCACACAGGGATAGGGTGGGAGTTAGGACAGTTATCATCACCCATGTTTTGCAAACTCACAGAAATGGGAATTCATTATTTCACACAGGAAATGGATGTTTTCAGGTCCCCACCTATTACCTGTATCCTCAACTATTCCTTCTCTGCTAACTCCTTAATTTGAACACAGAATTAGCTTCTGTTACCTTGGTCTTAATAAAGAGACACAATAAAAACCCAATTTTATTCTACATGCTCTTTGTTTTCTGTTGCCATATGATGTGGTGTCTTGTCTGCTCTTTTTATTTTTCTGAAATAAAGTTTTGCTGTGGAACTCCCCGTGCAGGCCTAGAAACTCTCACCTCAGTGTCCTGAATGCCAGGATTACAATAGTACGGCTCTCAGCTCTTCTTGTCTGCCCTCGATGTTCATGTTTCTTAGCCATGACTTCTTTTTATGTCCCATCTGCATCTCAACTCATTGTGACCTGTCTTCTGCTGTCACCACTGCTGTGTGCCCTTTGCCCTCAGTCAGGGAACCCTTATTGGCTACTCTGTGCTTTCATTTGATCATTACTTCTACACCTTTCCACAATCTGTCCCCTAGAAACATGGGACTCTGACTAATGATTCTTGATTCCATCCCTATAAAATAAGTTGAAAATATATGGTGAATTGTTATATTTCTGTGAGGACTACATGTTCAGGGTTAATGATTCTTCTTAAAGTTTCCTACACAGGGAGGCTGGTTGAAATGTCACATAGATGTGGTATAATGCTGAGTTAGAAGGATGGCAGGCAGCTGGTTTCGTCAAAAGGTCATTCCCATGCCAAGATGGTGAACAGTAATGTCCCTATACATAGGAGTGACTATGAACCATATGAGTAGACTCCACCAGTTAAAAACCGATTGTATCTTCCAAGAGATTTTTTTTAATCCAATCCTTAAAAAGTCACCCAAAGCTATGGTGTGACAGTAGGGAATCCAGAATGTAAATGACTGACTGTGTCATTTTATAAAGTATGCAACTGCATATGCATATTGCTAAGCCTTCTGCTATGCACGGTGTTTGTCAATGATGTTCTCAGGAAGTGAGTTTGCTGAGCTTCCTAATGAATGGACTCTGGATTGGTTCACACATTACCAGCAGAATGGGCTAGGTTGATTTAGTATCTAGCAGATTCCTTTATTTAAGTATCAAAAGCCCCAAACAAAACAGTCTTCTGTTGCTAAGGTCTGGTGCCAGTACAAGGCCTGTCTGCCCTTGGACCCATTCCTATTCTCCACTCCTTATCCTCCTCCACTGCCCATCAGTGGCTGGCTGCTCAGACCACCCCTCCTCTGGCTCTCTCTTGCAATGGATGGCACTCCTGTGGTTTGGCTCGCACAGACCCCCACTTGCAGCTTCCCCATTACCACCTTCTCCAATGTATCTCCCAGATAGAGTAGCTCCTAGCCTCCTGGTGCCAGCCCTGGGTGAGCTCCCACTATCACCTTGCAGCTGAATCATTGAGCCAAATGTCCTCTGCTGATCCCCTTGGTTGAAGAGGTCCTGTTTCCCAAGATAGATGGAGACTACTGGCCTCGAGATGCAAGCCAACAGCTCTGAGATTAATGGTGATGGCAAAACAATCATTAAACGTCACAAAGAATATGGAAGTAACGGGTACTCAGCCTCAAAAACTCCCATTAGGAGGCTAGGAAATTCTGTAGAGATATTAAAGTGAGATCTTGGGCCTAAAAATAAGAAAGAAACGGTTATGGCTTAATAGCAACGCATTGATGCATTAGTCAAATTGACTGACATGGGGTCAGTAGTACTGGTCAATGTCTTAACCTGATACAAGGTAGAGTCATTGGGAAGTGGGAGCCCTAACTGAGAAAGCTGAGCAAATGCTTCCACCTGACTTACCTGTATGCGAACCTGCTGGGGAATTTTCCCAGTGATTGATGTAAAGGTCCCAGTCCACTGTGGGTGGTGGCACCTCTGGGCAGATTTTCCTGAGTTGTATAAAAAACAAACAAACAAACAAAAAAAACCCAAAAAACAAAAGCAAAACCAAAAGCAACCAGGCTGAGTAAGTCATGAGGAACAACTCAGTAAGCCACACTCTGCCTTGGTTTAGGCCTTCAGATAATGCCTTCAATTACCTTCAACTGGGCTTCAACCAAAAGCTGAAACTCTTTCCCCCTCTCCAATTCGTTTTTGTTTTTTGTTTTTTCACCTTTTTTTTTTTTTTTTTGGTCATGGTGTTTTATCTTAGCCTTAAAAAAGTAGCTAAGACACATGCCTTATAAACATATGTAAGAATATATTTTAAAACATATGTTACTAATCGATGTATTTATACATGTACATATATAACACTGCAGGAACAGAAAGAATAGATAGATACTCTTACTTATTTTCTTAGAAACTTGGACAGGAAACACAGCCTTCTGAAAAGTACAATTAAAAACATGTACACTCTATTACAGACACAAGGAAATGCAGGTCTAAAGAAGAAGCCAGAGAAGGAGCAGGGCAGTGGGAGACAGAGAGGTGAGGAAAGACCAGCACCTGACATCATGACATTGTGCTTCTAAGGTAAGAGTACCTGAAGCTCTCCATTGCCGGGAAGGAGTGCCACTGTGTGAACCCTGCCTGTAATCTCCTCACTCAGAAGGCTCAGGCAGGAAGGCTGTTACTTCCAGGCCAGCCTTGGCTCCCTGGTGACTATGTGGGGTGGGGGTGGGTCGGATGGGGGGCAGATGAAGCAAGAAAGAGAAGAGAAGGGGAAGAAGGGAAGGAGGGAAGGAAAAATGGAGGGAGGGAGGGAGAGAGAGATCTCAATCTTGTCTAAAAGAATATAGAAAATACTAGAAAGACATGCGCACAGTGTTTATACATGTGTTCCCCCAAGTTTAGTGAACCATCCCACGGCCCTAAAGGTCAAAGCAAACCTGCTTGACTAAAGCCTCTAGTACAGGTTGGGAACATAGTTAAAGCACATTTGGGAGGTACTCCCGAGTCCCATATCAGCATCATGACTCTGAAACAAATTAAATTGGAATCGTTTCCAACAAAACCAAATCTCTACAACAAAAGCAGAAACAAATGCAACACCCAGCACCCTCCCCAAGTGCAGCACCCAGCACCCTCCCCAAGTGCAGCGCCCAGCACCCTCCCCAACTGCAGTACCCAGCACCCTAAGTGCAGCACCCTCCCCAAGTGCAGCACCCAGCACCCTAAGTGCAGCACCCAGCACCCTAAGTGCAGCACCCAGCACCCTAAGTGTAGCACCCAGCACCCTCCCCAGGTGCAGCACCCAGCACCCTCCCTATCAGTAACTTGTTTGAAGCCAAACTAAAATAAGAGCAGGGAAAATGTGAAAGACAAAATAAGGGGAAAAAAAGGTAGATGAGAGGAGTATATTAAATGTTAGAAAGAAATTAAATTAAATTGTTGTGGCTTTGCAGTTTGACCCAATTTACAAAAATTTCAAGCAAATCAATGAAAAGCAATTACATTTGTGAGAAGAATTCAATAAAGCAGTTCATTGGGAAATAACTGTATGAAAACCAATAGCTTTTCCACGTCAGTCAGCGGCAGGTGCAAGGGCATACTTTCAATCCCAGTAGCAAAAGTAATACAACACGTCTAGGATTAAATTTAAGGAGCATGTATGTGTTCAGGATACGTAACAAAGTTTTGGCCACACACTGTCAAACAGCAAATAAGGAATAGTGTGTTCAGGGTAACTCTAGGAAGACTTCTCATAATGCTTTTTAGAATTTGAAAATAACAACAAAAAAAAACCATTCTGAAGATCAAATAGGTACATTCACTAGCATAAATTAAAATAGGCTGTAGAGCTACCATTTTAATACAATGGAGAGGAAACAGAATGAGTTTAGCCGGGAGAGAATGAACTCCGTCCGTGCCTGCCATCCAACTCCATGTATCACCTAACAGTGTTGATAAATACTTAAAATGATTGGTTAAAACTTCATATATCGAAGCACAGTGAATTTTATGAACATTAAGATTTCAGCGTAAAGAATTACAGAGATTTAATTTAAGGAAAAATCAGAAATGTAGAGGAACAAGGATTCAAAGTTTTCTAATTTTTACTATTTGTAATTTGGCACTTTTTTTAATTGTGGAAAAATTGGAAACAAATGCCATTAGAGTATAGATTGAGATGGCATCAGCCATTAGCAGGATGAAATATGATACAGCCACGGAAATACTTACGTTCATGAAGGATTTAATTTTAAGTTTCAAAAGGAGTACAAAACCAAACAAACATAAGACTCTATGCTGTTCACACCATGCGCCATCCAAGAATACACCCGAAGCCACAGGCAGAGGCACGGACCTATAATCCCAGCATTTAGGGCCCTCAGGAAGACTGAGTTTGCTATCAGCCTGGGCTGTGCAGTGGCTTTGAAAGCAGCCTAGGAATACAGAGGACCTTGCCTACAAAACAAAAGCCCCATAACGCAGCGTTTCCACGTGCCCTGTCCTCTCCCTTATACCCCCAACTCAGTTCCTCCTCTTCAGCTCTGTGACCCAGAGTTCCAGCTAGTTCACATACATGGCACAGCCATGGCTGCTGTGGCATCGAATTCATCGTGTTGCAATTTTACATGGAATCAACTTCAAGACGAAGAGGTGGAAACTGCGCTATTTAAAGGAGGCTGGGAACACCCAGAAAAGCTCAGTTTCAGTAGAATCCAGCACGCCATGGGATTCTCACTCACGTGAGAATCACATCATGGGAAAGCTGGCATCGTCTTCCTGTTATCATTTGGATTAAAGACGCCTGACAGGAAGCGATTTGGAGAGTGCTCCCCCTGCTGTCTACTGAGTATGTACAGAAACACTGGGCTTGTAATGTCTACAGCCTTACCTGTTGGTCCGTGTGGAGCCCTGAGGATGCGGCTGACTTTATTTTCCCTTTCTGTTTGGTTCTAAATGATTTTTTTTCCCACCTGCTCCCATGATTGTATAGACAAAGTCAGATACTGAGGTCTCACTTGTTTGTGCCATGGTCCTAAAAGTGAGTGAGTGTTTCTACCTGGGATTTGAGTCAAACGTGGACTTAATACTTCATGGACACCAAGAGCAAATAGAGAATTTAAAAAAAATGCATGGAAAAAAAGATTTATTTATTTTTTTGTCCTCGGCAAATACTTCAGTCAGATAAAACAGAAAATATCTTTATGAAACTATTAATAAATCCCTAAGACATCTCAAATTAAACAATGGCAAGAAATGTTATGTTTGTAGAAATACATAAAATTTATCTGAGGCCAGGACATTTCATGGTGTCAGCCAATAAAGCAGATGGGAGATTCCACTTCTCTGAATGGTTCTGGGATGAAGCTGTCAAGGCTTGGAACCAGGACACTGGGATTTTTGACTCTGGCTCAGGTGACATAGGGAGGTGGCAGAAGTCACTACAGTAGCTGTTCGAAGGAGTGGGCTCCTAGGTATGGGAGTCTGGGAGAGACGTACTGTAATCTATTGCAGATGGCAGAAAAGCTGTGCAACAGGCCTGGAGAACAACGACCTAAGAGTCAGAGGACTGGGCTTTACAGACCAGTGGCTGTATAGAATGTTGGTCAATGCCCGTGGTTATAACAAACACACACACAGTGTCCTATGACCCAGAGACTATACGGAAACTCAGTTTATTCACGGCAGTTCACAGTGGTGCCTAGGGTAAGGCAAGTTTTCCTCCATGTGGTGGTGATTCAGGAATCATTGCTATGAGACTCTTTCAACCCAGTTTCCGCAAAAAGAACAGAAAGAAAGAAGGCAAACCTATCTCTTAAATGCTTTATTTGTTTGTTTGTTTGAGTCAGTTGAGTTTGACTTTGCATTGAAGGGAGCCACAGATTTGTTAAAAGCAATAGTGTCGTCTTAGTCAGGGTTACTATTGTTGTGTTGAAAGATCCTGGCCAAAATCGTCTTGGAAGAAAGGGTTTATTTCATTTATTCTACATCACAATCCATCTTGGAGGGAAACCAGGGTGGGAACCCCAGTAAGGCAGGAGCCTGGAGGCAGGAGCCAACGCAGAGGCCACAGAGGAATGAATGCTGCTCGCTGGCTTGCTCGGCCTGTTTTATCATGGTACCCGGGACTCCAGCTTAGGGGTGGTGCCACTCATAGTGAACTGGGCCCTCCCACATCAATCATCAATCAAGAAAAATACACCACAGGCTTGCCCTTGGGTCACTCTGGTGGGGACATTTTCTCAATTGAGGTTCCCTCTTCCCAAATGACTCTAGTTTGTGTCCAGTTGACGTAAGAGTAACCAGACCAAGGTGCTCTGGGCATGTGGTACATAGAGAAAGATGGTTGGTGAACATCTTTAATAGTGTTGACACTGGACAGACAGGAATGGCCTGGGCCGTCAACCAAAACCTCAGACTTGAAATAGAAAGGCTGGTTGAGACAGAAGGTCACACATTAAAACAGTCCAAGATACTTAAAGTTTGTCTTGGTGACACTGTTATGTACACTAACTAAGGGAGGGTGTTATCAAAACAATGTTAGGGGATCTACGGTTTTACATTGGTTGGGGGCTAATTAATTTCTTCTCAGATTCTTTGCCTATCATTAAGAAAATCTCTTCTTAGGAGGAAATGAGGAAACATCACTTTTATATGTAAAGATGTCCAGAATTAAAAAAAAAATAAAACTCACAAAGATCCGGTTCTGACTGTCTTAGTAAGACCTCATCCACTCTATTCTCAAGCGTCTTCTCTCACCCAGATGACATTTAGAATGTACTTGCTGTGTGCTGCACGTGGCTGTAAGCACTGACTCCCTATTCTGACCAGCAGTGCCCTGTTGGCCTGCAGTCTTTAGACACCGTTTGGATTTTATTCATACATTAACCCGCATGTTTTCTTAGCTGTGGGTTCATTTTCCCATCACACTGACAAGCCCAGATGGATGTTGATTGGTATTTAATTAAAGTATGCATTTCCGAGATTATCAGTGATTCTTTCCTTTGGGGTTTACAAATAAGATACAGGACAGTTGAGGAGAAGGCTCACTATGCTGGGGAAAAAAAGATGAAGACGGACCTTAGCAACAGTGTTTTCTCCAATCGAAGGAGAGGAATTTTCCAACCAAAATGAAGTGAGACCTTCCATCTCTCGGCAGGTAGTCCTAAGGAAAATGAAGTCCCAGCCGCCAGGATTTTACATTAAACACTTAGTTTCTGTTTAATGTTCTCTTTATCAAGATTCTAATACTTCATCCGACGACACGCTGAGCTCCAGTAAGGAGTCCTCAGAACTGATTACTTAGGGCTGGCCTCCTTTCAGAACCAGAGATGTTTAAACAACATTTAAACACAACAAAAGAAAGCAAAAAGCAAAAAAAAAAATTAACAAGGATTTTTAAACAGATTTATAGTAGTTTCATCACAAACTCGTTCCTCCAGTACTCAGTCTGCTCTGGTGGCCAGCCGGGGCTGCCAAAGTCCATGTGGTTTGCTGTCTTGGTCCTGTTCAGCTACTCTGCGGTCTAACTCCCATCTGAGGAGTCCCAGCGAGGGCGACACAGAGCAGCCTAGAGTCCTGTCTGCTCCTAAAGCCATAACCACAGAGGCCAGAACAATATTTAGAGCATGTATTCCGTTGCAGACACACAGCTGCTGCTGCTGTTTACCCATCCCCCTCCCGCAGACACTTTTGGAGAAACTGGCTTCAGGGAAACCCCTCACGGCAGTTCAGCTCACTGTCCAGCACCCAAGGCTTCAGGGGTTGCTTTGGCAAAGATGAAGTTTGCTAATTGGGTTCCCTAAAGCATTGTATTTTAAATAAGAGGGAGCCTTACAGGCACAACCTGCATCCGTTTTACTCGTTTTATTTAGCGTAGACTAATACGTGGATATAGCCGTTCTCCATCTTTAGGTCGGCCTCAGACCAACCAGCTCGCTTCCTTCTATACTGGCCCTGGAGTGGGCTGAGGTCTGTCTTTCTGGACGACAAATCTACCGTCTTTTCCAGGTCTCAACTGTCTCTTGTTGGTAGTCTAAATATTGACATAATGTTTCTCTTCCCTCTTGCCTAGTCCTTCTTTATCAAGTCTTTCTCTGTCCAGCTCTTACTGAGGAGCTGGGCACATTTTCCTCATGTCTGCTCTGCCTCCCAAGGGTTTTTTTGCTCTTGCTCTTGAGTGCTATTCTGCTCGGTGTCTGGGCGCCTTGTTATGCTCTACATCTGGCACCACCGGGCCCTTTAAGGACTTCCTGTCAAATTGCCTTGAATTCCTCCTCTGTGTTTTGCCCTCTGCTAGATAAGGCATCCCACCTCTCTATCAAACAACAATAGTGCTATTTTTTTCTTATGGCTCACACACTAAAACCAGCAACAGGTGAGAAATGTATACACACACACACACACACACACACACACACACACACACACACACACAGACACACAGACACACACACACACACACACACACACACACACACACACACGAAACAGGGAATCAATGCCATGCAAAGTAGATGTTTAGGAAAAGGGTTTCAACACAGCCTTTGGCAGTATTGTCTTTATTTGGTGACTGGTTCTCTTGCAAAAATGTAACTCAGAAGATTTGAAGTAAGTTTAACAGAGGATTCGGTTCTGTTATTTCTTTTTGAAGATTAGAGATGTGAGATTAGAAAAACTCAACAAACTAAGGCTGTATGAGTTTTGCTCCTTTAGAGTTGAACTCGTGGATGCTATTTCCGGGAGATTTACATGAGGGGTTACCAGAATGAATCAGAAGCTTGAGAGTGGACGGCACAGCACCGATGTCTAGAGCGCATGCGCAGTGCACCCTCTGCCCTGGAGTGTTCTGAAGCTGAGAGAAGGGGCTTGGAAGGCATTCTCCAAGGCACAGCGAGAGGCAGCATAGCATCCCCACAGGATGATCTTAGCTAATTCAACTGATGTGAACAGGCACTGTTGTTACTTCTTGAGGCAGGTATAAAAATGAACTCCAATGGTCGAGTGGGGAGAGCAGACATTTTAGCAGAGAGCATCAAGTCTTAGAGATCCAAGGAGGGTCTATAGGAGAGTCAGTGAGAGCTTGGCTTAGCTAGAGGGCCTAGCAGTTCGTCACTTGGGAGAAAGATTATATATATATATTAGCAGGCACAGTCTATTGTTTGGGTTTCTGGCTTCCCATCCCATCCGGATGCTCTTGCTTCAGAAGAATAGCTAAGAAGGAGATGACTCCACCATCTGGCACTTTGCCTCATTAAGTTTTGTTATGCTTTGCCCCACTTACAAAACTCATGCTAAGGCTTAATTTCTCAAGGCAGTAGGGTTGGGTGGAGGGACCTTGTGGGGGATAACTTCGTGATGGGGACAGAACCTTCTTGTTGAAGGACTAGGTTTTCTAAGACCACATCACTCTTATGCTCTGAGTGTGCCCACTGACCTGCTCTGGATTTGGCAGGACTTTACCAGATGCTGCCCACTGGTGTTGTCCTTTTAAGTTCCAGAGCCTTTGGCCAAATAATTTTTTTCCTTTCTTTCTTTCTTCCTTTCTTCTTTCTTTCTTTCTTTCTCCTCTTCCTCCTCCTCTTCTTCCTCCTCCTCCCCCCCGCTCCTCCTCCTCCTTTTCTTTCTTCAATCATTATATGTGTGCATGTACCTGTGCCTGCATGTATGCCTGTGTATGAGCATGTAGAAACCAAAGGTTAACTCTGGGTATTTTCCTTAGTCCCTCTCCACCTAGTTTTTGAGACTGGATCTGCCTCTGCTCTGGAATTCCCCTTTTTAGCTCGGCTGCTTGTCAGCAAGGCCCAGGGCTGCTCCTGTCTCTGAGTTCTCAGTGCTGGGATCACAGGTGTGTGGCTTGTGTGTGTGTTGAACATCTAAACCCAGTACAGCATGCTGTGCAGCGGGCACTGAGCGAATAACCATCTTTCTAGCCCCTGACCTTTTTTACTTTATAAATTACTCACTCTCAGAAAACTGGAGAAAGAAATGGAAGAACAGACAGAGATGAGCACAGCAAGTTGCTATCCTTTCGACCAAGAATTTGCCATTTCTGGTCCCTCCATGTTTTCTTATTGGTAGTCTATCATTCCCTTTGGTCACTTCTCCTTGTGTGGTTTTCACTTCTTATATTTTTTTTCTCCAACTTCGGTTCTTCATGCCCAGAAGCACTCTCGGGTATAGGTTTGTTTAAATCAGTATTGTGTACGCACACACACACACACACATACACACACACACACACACACAGACACACTTTATTGTATGCAACTAAAACCTCTGTTATCCTTTGCTGGAAACTCTTGAGAAAGCTTTCAGTTATGAGAGTTCAAGAGGAAAATTCATAAGGAATCTGCTTGGTAAATCTTTGCTCTCCCTGAGTCCAAGGTTCTTTCAACTATTTGCTTTGTCCAGAGAGTACTAAGGATGCTCAGTACTAAGCATGGACAATACTAAGGATGCACAGTACTAAGGACACATGGTACTAAGGACGGATTAAGGATGTACAACACTGGGTTCTGAGGTATTCTGATTCTGGGCACATTTTGTTTTATGTTCCCTGTGTATCTCTGAGAAAGAAGTTGAAAAATTCATCTGATCATTTTATCCTCCTGTGTGCCCCATCACTTTGGCGTAATTCTGTTATATAATAACCCAAATCCAGCACCTAAAATCTTAGTTATAAGCACCAGAAACCACACTCCCATCAGTCTTGAAGCTTGAAGGAAGAATGTGGATTGGTGGGAAATGAGCAGCGATTAGAAGTGTTTAGTTAAAGGGTTGTCAAAAATCAATATTCCGTCCCCACATTGCTGTGTTTTGTGTGAAGAGCTATCCTAGAAGTCTTTTTGTAAATATTTTTAGATTGATTATTTTTGTTCTCTGTGTATGGGTGTTTTTCCTGCATGCACGTCTGTGGTCCATATGCATTTCTGGTGCCTGCAGAGGCCAGAGGGGTGTTAGTTAGATTCTTGGAAACTGGAGGACAGAAGGTTGTGAGTCACCATATGGGTGCTAGGTCCCCTGGAAAATCAGCAGGTGCTCTTAACCACTGAGCCATCTCTCCAGGTCACAAGGCATCTTTCTAATGCCCACCTTTCAGCATATGCTACTGGAGAGTTTATACCAGCTTTGTTCCTTGTCTATCAAGATCAAATGGCTTTCAAGTTCATCTCTAAATCTTCCTCCCTTAGGACCCATCTTTCCTAACCTTTTCTCACACTACTCTGTCAGCCTGGGTGTAGAATCAGTCTAACTGTGTCCTATTTTACATAGAGTTCATCAGACTGACCAGCATGTATGTGTTTGTTCATATATGTGTTGCTAGTTGCTTTATTTTTTGTTAATCCTTTCCTGAGCTCCCCCTACCTCCAATTTCCCCTTTCCAAAGTAAACATTTCACCTCCAGTTCAAGGACAACATCTCTTTAGTGTTGTCTATAGGCAAGCAAAACACTAGGCTCAGCTTAACCCCTCTGTGGGTATGGTTAATTGTGGAGAAGGTCATCATAAGGGCAGGGGCAGAAGATGCATAAGTGAGGAACCAATCGGACATTTTGAGTTTCAGAATAACCTGTCTGCTGGATCATGTCATCTACACATATGGGTGATTTGGGAAATGGTCTTTGGAATGGCCATATCAAGATGAGGAAGTGTCCTGGAGTAGACAGGATGCCAAGCCTAGCTAGGAGGACCACCCATGAAGGTTGCTGTGGAAAGAAGAGATAACCCTGGAGAGGGATGAAAGAGACTACAAAGGAAGAGACTGGACAGATGGATGGAGGACCACAAGGTGACCCAACTAGGGGAGAAGGCAGAGAAGAGGCTGCTGTAGGTCTCAAAAGCAACAAGTTTACATGGATTGGTTTATATTGTTGGATTAAAGCTGTTTGGCTAGGGAAAACAGTGTAAATAAGAGAAATAGAAGCCATCTGGCTGGTCTATTGATACACAATAGAGAACGATACAGCTAATTGAGAGAAAGCTGACAAGCTTAAGAAGTGTGTTTTAGCTAGTGTGGGTGTGTCCCTTAAACCCCTGGGAAGTGGACTGACACAGGACTATGGTGACCTCACACAGTGAAAAGGCATTCTGAGGCATCTCAGCTCCTTTCCATCATTGCCAAAGCTCTCCAGAACTCCTCGAAATCGGGAGCCTTTGACAACACTTCAGGGACAGCCAACTGTGATGACTGAGGACATGCCAAGTTTTGCGCTGCCATTAATTAAAATTTATAACAGCTAATCTGGCTGCATTTACATATTTAACAATATGGATAATTGTTATTGTGTTGGGAAGCTTTCACGAATGAATGGTCACCAGAACCCATAAAGGCCTGTAATTTGTGTTTCTTTGCACAGTTCAGCTGAGCTTTTACAGATTTTCTTCCTCTTTGTGAGGCCTCCAATACCCTAGAAGCAAAGCCAATGTTAACAATTTTCTGTGACACCAAATTAATCCTCTAAACACACACACACACACACACACACACACACACACACACACACACACACATTCAAAGACAAAGGCCCTGGTTTGGTTTTCAGCAATGATTTCTCAGCATCTTGCTGTCCAGCCTCACACCATCTTTCCTTCTGCATCATTCCTTCTCATGTTCATTCCTCCCTCACAGGAAAGGTTCTCAGGCAACCTCAGCTTTCAATGTGCTCAAGAAGACAAAGGGCTCCCTGGAGTTGTAAGGACTGTCTCATCCCCTCAGATTTCTTACTCCATTTTTGGAAAGTTATGAGATATGGGGGGACAGTGGGGGCTGTACAACAGGGTTGCCTGCATCCTGAAGTCTCTATGCTTTGGGGAAAACATGAGTTTGTTCCTTTAACTTGCTTGTTTCTAGAATAGTTCTTTGAAAGGGAGATATTACAAATCTAATAAGTGACTTTGAAGTCGTGAGTCAAAGTATGACTCTTCTTTCATTTCACAAAGGGAGAGACCATGGAGTTTCCATATTTCTCTGCATAGTGGATTTTGAAGTGATGACAAAGCTGTGCTACCAAAGAAGGCTATACCTAGCCTCCCTGAAGAATAGAACGCAAGGCTTACTGCTGAGGATAGAAAACACTAGCTGATCTTAGGAAGGAAAGACATGATAGGTAGCAGTTCTCTACTGCTGTGTAACATACTGCTCCAATAGTCAGTGTCTTGGAACAAACACTCGTCAGTAGGTCTGTTGGGAGTTGATTGATCTCAGCTATATCTAGATTGTTCTCTCCAGATTTGGTTTCTAGTCGTAGGTTATATTGGGTCTTTCTCACATGTATTTCAGCCCCTACAGTAAGGGACAACAGCTACTCAATGGCAGGAAACTCTTTACAGAGAAATGACAGAGATATAAGGCTTCAAACATCAGCATACCAGCATGCTTCAAACTTGACTTGTACCTATCTGCTAAAATCTCAGTGACTAACTCAAGTCCCATGGCTGAGCCCAGAGACAAACTCAGAAGAGGCTTTCATACTGACCAAGCTCACCTCAGCATTCTCGGGACATTCTAGGTCTTAGGAAGTCACCAAAAGCCATATTGTGGGAAATCTGTCAGCTTCAAGCCAACTTGGATGGTTGGTACCCCAGGAAAAGTCTATCCCAACTTTAGTTGGAGTATTGCAAGGTGATACAGTCATGGGACAATGACCTAAAATTAAGGTAAAGATTAGGATCAGTTATTCAGTTGACCACAGGGTGGCACATATCATTCCAGAACCAGGAAATTAATATTTATCCAGTGGAGATGGCTTCACATTCTATTTGGATGTGTGACAGGTCTACACAACATTTATTTGTATAACACTTCGTATGATCAAAGTGTGTTCTTATGTCCATGTGGTTCCTTGGAGCTGTTGGTGGATGGGAGAGATATCTTAGGCAGTCTCAGTTCCTATATGAGGACACTGTGGGTCCAGATCCTGCTGCCTTGCCTGTGTTAGAGAAATCCTGCCAAGAGCTGAGTGAGTAAATGTTGGAGGTGGACATCGACTCAGGGGTTTCTGTCTCTGAAACCCGAACCCTACTCCTTTAAAATACTTTTTTGATTTAATTAAAATTTGAGGCTCACTAGATGATAATAGTAAACCCAAAAGTCGTATTCTAGCCTCCTTACCCTCCACTACCAGCTGTGTTTTCGAACAAAGATATTCACCTCTTCGGTCTTGAGCAGTGGGGAAGTAAAGCATGGATCGGTGTCAGGAGCTATGCGCTGGTCCCAGAGTGGCTGATGACAGCAAAGTCTCCCGTTTATGTCTGGGATTTTTAAGAGCATCCTGTGAGGAAGTGGCAATGAAGGGTTTTACCGAAATAAAAAGGTTCTTATTTGTAAGAAAAAACATCCATGTGGTGTGAGTGAATCCAGGAACATGGTCCACCCTTCTTCTGTCTTTTCCACCTAAAGAGTCCGCATTTATGGAGTGTGCATGCCTCATGCCTGATCTGTGGCCTTTCTTTAACTTAGCCGACGAGGAAGGACTGAGAGAGCGCAGCCTTGCTACCTAGATGCTCAGTTCCAGATGCCTGGCTACTCAGGCGCTCAGATCCAGCATCTGAGTCAACATTTCAAAGAAGTCAGATGCAGCCGTTGGTGGTTATTTATATCGACTGATGTAACTTGCTCCTTACAAATCACTTATTGCTATTAACTGAAAGTGATGAGCTCATGCCTGAAAAAAAATTAAAAAAGAGAAGACTTTAACAAAATGATGGAGTTTGGGAGTGCTTCTTCTGGAGCCAGTTTGCTCTGGATGGAGGAGGAGGGAGTAAGCTTCAGAGTCCCCTTCCAGCAAATTTACCACAATCTTCTAAGACGGGGGATCAACTCCATATTCCAGGAAACTGAGTGACTTTACTTACATGGCAAAAGTTTACGAAACAAGTTACTTCTCCGTGACTATGACACTGCATCCCTTTGACCTCGCAAGTGTGGTTTAAATTATTTTCCAAGCTTAGACTCTGAGTTTTAAAAGAATGGTCCTATTTAGGGATGGATTGTGTCTGTGCAGTTTGAGTCTAATGTGAAGTGAGTTGCATGCAGCCGAAGCTTAAATATTCATGACTCTTCACAAGTATCTGAGACCCAGAAGTAATTTTGGCATCTTTTAAATCAAGAAAACAACCTGTCCATTTCAGTTGCCTCATGGATCGCCTCAGCTAACAACTGGTGTATGAATTATAGATAATCAAAGTCTAAAAAGTTTAAGACACTTAAAAGGAACTTCTTCGCACACACACACACACATACACACATGCATACACACATGCACACATGCACACACAAGAGAGAGAGAGAGAGAGAGAGAGAGAGAGAGAGAGAGAGAGAGAGATGTTGTTGTTGTTGTTGTTGCCTAGAACACATAGGAAACAGAGTTTTCACTCGAAAGTTCTTATCTAAGAAATCAAGAACTTAACATGCTGGGCTGTGGTGACACACACGTTTTTAATTCTAGCCATCGGTGGCAGAGGCAGGTGGATCTTTGAGTTCGAGGCCAGCCTAGTCTAGTGAGCAAGTGCCCGGACAGCCAGAGCTATATACAGAGGGATCTTGACTCAAAAATCAAACAAGCACACACAAAAAAACTATGTAACAAATAGCACAAACATAATTCAATATTATGAACAACTCAGATGAGATAAATGGGAAAACACTGTTGAAAAGGAGAAGTCTGAAGAAGGAGGCAGTGGACAATTCAGGATGGATATTCAGAGCAGGTAAGGTATGGTGAAAATGAGACTAAAGGCCTGCTTAGCTGCCGGACCCCACCCAACTGATAACAGTCTGCTTCCCCCACAGCATACTGGAAATCAGTCTCTGGAAATTTCTAAATATACATTCTTTTAAATTCTCAGAGGCCACAGAACAGAATAGGGGTTGGTTAAAGACTATGAACTTTCACAAGATAAAAAAGTTCTTGGAGGCTGTTCCATACACAGGAGCTGTGGACACTGTTACTGTTAGTATGAGAGAGGTTTTGTGCCCTCCACCTCCCTTACACAAGAACAGTAGCCATGGTGCTGCTGTCATTTTCATTAGTTAAGAACACAATGCACACGTGTCAGATCTCAAACGGTACACTTCAACTATGTGCGATTTTATTTGTAAATTACATATTTGAAAAAACGACCAGTTTAGAATGAATATAATTATGCATGTGCGCGTGTGTATGATACCTGTGTATGCATGCTCGTTCAGCTGCATCGCATTCATGGGTCGCTAACTTAAAACATGTAATCGAGTGGATTGAACACGTCCCCAGAGTTATGTGACGGCCACAGGAGTCAGTTCCAGGACATTTTCAGCACCTCCAACACACAGACTTATGTTATTAGGAAGTCGCCTTTTTCTTACTGGCTCTGAAGTCCTCTTCTAGGCCGCGTTTCTCAAATTATTTTTGGAATAAGTTTTCTACTGATACTATATTAATAGAAAAAAATCTAAATTTAAGTCTAGAAAGGATCCTGCCTGCAAAACGGAAAAACTCGATCACTCCTCTTCCCGCATCGAGGTCACGTTTTAGGAAGGTGCTGCTGCTCTATGGCAGGCTGGGTATCGGAAGACTTCGCTTCTAGAGTCCAGTCTGTCATCCATCTTTGCTTATTTTACTCCCCTATAAAATGCTTCTTCAGTCAGTTTCTTTTTTCAGTGCTCGGGAGTGGCTCATTCCAGCTCCTAGCTGCTTTCGTGTGTGTATCTCACCGTCCGAAGGGGTTATGGTAGTGACACCCATTCCTCTCTCTTTCTGTCAACCAAAACTCATGCTTTACTGCGGCTCTTCACTTTGGACATGAATAACTTTTTATAAAGTGTGTGTGCTCTGAAGTAACTTTTTATAAAAAGTGTGTGTGTGTGTGTGAAATCGGATAAAATAGGAAATCGAATTTTATTGTGAATTTATTGAATTCATCTGCCTATCGGAATGTCATCTTTGTGAGGAAAACCTTTCTACCTATTTTCGTGCAGTAGGTGATGTTTTGCAGCTTCTAAGACACTTGCCAACGCAACATTTATGTTCCCACTTCATTCCTACACTTCTGGTATATTCCATCTGCCTGGTTTCCAGCTTTATTAGGGAGCCACAGCCCCCTCACGTTAATTTTAAAATTTGGAATACGATAAGTTTTGTAGGCTGATTCGGATGCCAGCCTAGAGGCTGGGACCCCTTTTATTTATATTTCCAATTTCAATTGCCATGAGAGTTGTTTACAAAAGCTGCTTGACATGGACAGACCCACAATAGCAAGGGAATGGGCAGAGTGAGAGCCATATTTTATTTTTCTAAGCCAGTTATATTTATTTCCAAGGGTTTAGTACTAGAAAAATCCAAGGAAACTATGTGTAATGCAGCCATGGAGAGCCAAGTGACTTTTATTTACCTAAAAAGTGGTCTACTGCAGAATAAGTTTGCAATACAGTTCCTATTCCTGTAATACGATGTCCTCTGTTAACTTCCTAAGATTAGCCAGACAAATGCAGCTGCCTGTGCCCTGAAAGAGTTGGTCATTTTCAGAGCTCAGAGAACCTGAAGGTACCAGAGTCTCAGAACTCCTCCTTGGAAAGGCTAGGTTTGTTGTCAGCACGTGAAAGTCTTTGCAGTCTCCCAGCTCCTCCTCCTTTCCCTCAGTACCTGCTCTACAACTCAGCATTTAATGGGCAGCTGTTCTGTGCCTCACATCCTTGAACTGATCCTGAGTCCAAGTCTACAAGAATCACACCTCAGTCTTGCTTGGTTGCTCATCGCTACAATCATCCATAGCTATTTCACATTTTGATTATAGTTATGGCACCCATGAAGCAAGAAAAGCTGTAGCATTCACAATCTACGGCTATGGATTTTGAATGTCCTCCCTGCCCCAGAAAGCCTACGTGTTGAGGTCATAGTTCCCATCTAGTGGCACTCCTGGGAAGTTGTGGGACCTTTAGGAAGTGGAATCTAATTAAAAGAAGTTGGGTCATTGGGCACATGTCCTTGGAGTGGCTTATTGAAATACCAGCTCCTCCCCAACCCCTACTCCCTTTCCTAGCCACCAAGAGGCCAACAGCTTTACCATATCACATTTCCTGCCATGGTGTGCTGCCTACTACTACAGGACAAAGCAGCATGGAAAAATGAAGGATTTGAAACCTCCAAACCTGTGAACTGAAATAAATCTTTCTGCTCTTTAATTTAATTTATCATAGGTATGTTAGAAAGATGACTGATATGCTAATAACTCAGACATCTGTTACTAGCTGTAATATAAGGGAGCAGACAGAGAGAGAGAGAGAGAGAGAGAGAGAGAGAGAGATACAGAGAGATACAGAGCGATACAGAGCGATACAGAGACAGACAGACATTATACTTTCTCTTAAAATCATCCCCAATCCTATGTTTGATCTGAAAATAGTTGAAAATTTTATGTGTGTGTGTGTGTGTGTGTGTGTGTGTGTGTGTGTGTGTGTGTGTGTAGTGATCAGAGGACAATCTCAGGTAATAGCTACCACCTTTCTCTTTCTCCTCTGTCTCTCTGTCCCCCACCCTCCACCCCATCCCTGTCTTTCTGCTGGAATCTGTCCAGTAGGCCTCAGGGATCCACTTGTCTCTGCCTTTCCAATTCTCCAACTCTGAGATTACATGCGTCACCACACTTAGCTATGAGGGGATTTTTGATGTTTTTTTGTTTTAATAAGTATAAAATGTGTTTCAGTGTGTTCCCTACACTTCTGTCTGTGAACCATGTGTGTAGTACTCATGGATCCCAGAAGAGGGTATCAGGTCCTCCTGAACTGGATACTGAGGATTTGGAAGCTGCCAACTGAGTGCTGGGGACTGAACTCAAGTCCTCAGGAAAAGCAGCCAGTGCTCTTCACTGCTGAGCCATCTTCCTCCCCACTTTTTAACGCAAGTTCTTGGGATTGAATTCTGGTCCTTAATCTTGCATAGCAAGCACATTACCCATTGAGCATCTCTCTGGTCCTTTTATGAGTATTTTGTTGACTTAAAAAAACCACCTTGGGGGCTGGAGAGATGGCTCAGTGGTTAAGAGCACTGACTGCTCTTCCAGAGGTTCCAAGTTCAAATCCCAGCAACCACACGGTGGCTCACAACCATCTGTAATGAGATCTGATGCCCTCTTCTGGTGTCTGAGGACAGCGACAGTGTACTCACATATAATAAATAAATAAATCTATTTAAAAAAGACCTTTATATATTACATTGTCTTTTACCCTTCTTGCCTCCCACATGATCAGTTCATTCTTACAGTGTCTTGAGAAGCTTGGGTCCTTTCCAATGTCACAAAACTTTTTACCCTGTCCCATGGTGAAGCCTTTGAGAACCTTCTCAATTCCTTCTGCTCTCTAGAGTTTTGCAGGGTTTTTGAGGGGAGCAATGTAGTGACTTTACTTTATTTGTTTGTTTGTTTGTCTCACTATAGTTATCTAGAGATCTTCTGGCTTGATTGGAAGGTGGTGCTCACTTCCTCTGTCCCTGGACTCTAATTTTGAGTTTGCATGCATGTTTTGCCATTATCCTAATTAGATTTACCCAAAGCTTGCTTGTCTTAGTTTCTATTTACTCCAGAAAAACTTATTGATTTATTCGTTATTTTTCAAATTTATATTTACAAATCAATCAATTCTAACTTTTTGTCCTGGGTATAAAGAACAGTGAGTTCCTAGTTTCTGTCAACTGCTCTGGATTTGCTTCTACTGATTGTTTACCCAGATCACCTGACACTCAGTTTGACTTCCTGTCTCCTTTGATTTCTTACCGTGTATCAGTCAGTTTGGTTACTGTCTCTTACTTTCAAAGAACTAATGTTGTTTCTTTTTTTTTCTAACTTTATTGGATCATGCTCATAGATGTAGCCTAAAATACCTCTTCGAATTTGTGATGTTTACTTTGTGCCAACTGTTACTGTAACAGACCGTGACCATAAAGAGGAAGAGACATATCTTTGTGTACTGTTTGACTTTTGTGTTAAGAAATGTCTTTTTTTTTTTTTTTTAATATCCCAAGCCACCATCCTCTGAGGGAAGCATGCCAGTCTTTCAAGATGACTGTTTTAGAATGGAAGCATCTTCGAATGTCTAATAATTAATATCACACGCTTAGGTGCCGTGTGTCCACAGGACATGCACGTTTATGGGCAGTGCATATTCACCATAAACCCTCTTTTATTATTACACAGTGTTCCTCTTTATTCCGTTTGGTGCCTGTAACCTTAAGTTCTAGCCCATGTGACATTAATATTGTTATTTCTGCTTTCCTTTTGTTTGGGCTCTCCTCACATCTCTTTGCCTGTCCCTCTGTTTGGGATGTTTCTTTTCCAGTTTTAAGAGTGTTCCTTGTAAACAAGGTATATCTGGCCTTTGTTTTTATTTTTTTTTTAAACTCAAAATGACAATTCAGTTACTTAATGGGGTAATCCATCTTGCTCACATTTAATGTAAGACATGACCCTCATTTCTCTGTTTGCTATTTGTTTGCTTTATGTAACCCTTCTATTTATTTTCACTTCTTAGGTAATTTCTTCACAGTCTGTTCTGTTCTATTCTTATTTGTTTGCGATCCCTCCTTCATTGCTTGCTCCCTTTGGCTTATGGTCCTCTTCCAATTTCTGACTGCTAATCAAATGCTTTTTCATGGATGTGGGGGCTTGAAAATCCCCCTTACCTCCATTCAAAGCGTCTGTTACTGACCTACAGCCCCATCCCTAATTAGAATATTTTATCTTCTCATCTTCAAGGCCCTCCATCCCTTATTCTGTGACAGTTTAGAAGTTTGCATTTCAGATCTACATCCCAGGCTCTCTCACTGCTTCTCTCGTCCCCTCTTCTCCCCAGGTGTGAGCATTATTAGCCATTGCAGCACAGCGGCAGACCATATGGTTGGACAACTGGTTTTCCTTCAAGAACGTAAAGATTTTGGGGAACACATTCAATAAAATTGTACCCAAGAGCATTGAAGTGACAAAATCATTAAGGGCAGAGCTCCTTCATCTGGAGATGCCAGAAGAAGACAGAGGCAGAAGCAACCTTGGCCTCAAAGGTGTTTACAGCTAGGCAAACTGGCACTGGGTGGAAAGACAGGGTGTTACAAAGGAAAGCAGCATGATTTCCCCACTGCAGAGATCAAGGAGGATAGGATGTTTCTGCCATAGAGTTCTCAAAAGTAAACTCCTCGGCTGAGTGAAGCAGTTATCCCTAGGGACCACAAGATCTCTTTTGTTTTGTCTTTTTGGTGCTGTTATTAGTTCTGATTGTCAGGAACTGAGCAGAGCAGGAGGCGGACATCCCCAGACAAGCACAAGTTATCCCCTCTTTAATTAGGCCGCAGGCACCTGATGGCCAGCAATGTTTGATCTGATGGATCCGCTGGACGTTGCAGAGCTGGGAGCCCTCCAGAAGCCTCACAGAGGCAAAGCACAGTCTCTCGGCATCTCAGCAGCTTGGAAGCTTTACAGAGAATTTTCTAGGGAAAGGGTCTGTTGATTATAATGTTAACTGAGCACAAGAGGAAATCCCGCACTGAGTCAGAAGCAGCAAGAACAACAGGCAGCTTGGTGTTTGGGAATTGGAACCACCCCGCACCGAGTAATGCAATAATGGTTTTCTACAGTGCTTAGGGTGAAAAGGAGAGAGAGATTATAAGTATCTTCTAAGAATGAGAACAAACAAAGTGACAAAGTCGTTTTAAAAAGCCACCCAGTTAGTACTGCTGAGATCAAAACTAAGTCACTGAAATAGGAAATGAAAATGACTGTAGAGTTTGTAAGCCACATTATACGTGGGGTGTCAAAAAAGCAAAAAACAGTAGTGATGACCAAACAAGTCAAAATAAAAAGAAGATAAAAATAAGAAGGGTAGAAAGAGAAAAGGAGGAAGGGAGAGAGGACAGAGGAGGAGGAGGAAGGGTGGGGGAGAGGAAAGAAGAAAGAGAAAAAGGGAAATTTCTCCTTTCCTCTGAAATATTATTGGGTAAGTGATTTGGGTGGACCAAGCCACAGGGACTCAATAGAACACATAAACCAGTGGCTGCCACATAGCGAAAGGTGTTTGTTCATATAACCATAGCATGCTTGGTGTGCGGACAGCTCCCCTCAAAGCCCCATCATTCTGGCTGCCTCTCCTTTGGGACTTTGTATCTCCCAGCTCTTAGTGCAGCAATGAGCTTCTGCAAAGGAGAAGACAGTGTGGAGAGTATTCTGCTTTTGCTTCTTGGTGCAAAAATGGCACTTGCCATTTAGCCTTAGTCAGGAATGTTGCAAGGGAAGCTGGGAAGTGTCTGTAGGTCCCAAGTGGCCTCCATGGCTGAACATAGTCTGTGTAGCAGTGGAGTATGGGGATGTGGAGTGGCTAACAGCAAGTTGTCTTTGTTTCAGCAGCAGGCATACAGGAAGAGACATGATAAGTGTGGCTGCTTTTGAAATAAGCATTTAAATTAGTGTGCACCATACACTCAGCAAAACAAGCCATCCGAGTGAAGGAAGTACCCAAGCAAACACCAGCACTCGGATTCAGAAATCGAATATTGCCAGCGACTGAGGAACCAGAAACCATCTTGTCTTTCTAACAACTATTCCAGAAATTCTGCTCAAAAGATAACTACTAACCTCCCCTTTTATTTTTCACTGTTGTGATAAACAACACGGCCAAGAGTAATATAGAGAAGGAAAGGTTTAGTTTGGCTTGTGGTTCCAGAAGGATAAGAGTCCATCATGGTGCGGAGCATGGGAGCCAGCATGACGGCAGGAGCAGAAGGCAAGGTGGCCACATTTTGTCACACAGGAAGCTGAGGAAAATGAACTCCAAGTGGAGGGAACAACCCCTACCTGATGTACCTCCTCCAGCAAGGCTGCATGTCCTTAAGGTTCCATAAACTCTCCAAACAGTGCCACCAACCAGGGACCGAGTGTTCAATGAAGTGAGCCTATTGTGGAAAGTTCTCAATCAAACTACCTCACCCCACTCAAAACATCACAGACTGGTTTCGTGAGGGAAAGAGGAACCTATAACTGCTGAAGGCAGTGCAAATTGGTGCAATCCCTATAAAAGTCAGCATGGAGGTTTCTGCAGAAAGCTAAATGTAAAATGTAAAACATATGACCCAGGCTTCCCACGTCTGGCTGCAAGGCAAAAGGAATTGAATTCAGCACCACATGGAGATATTCAAACACCCACATCTATTGCTGTGTTATTTACAATAATCAAGACACGGAGCCTGCCTAGCTGTCCATAATCAGATCAACAGGTAAAGAAAATGCCCAGTGGAGTTTTACTCAGCCATAAAGAAGAGTGAGATTATGTCATTTACGGGACAGTGGCTGCAACTGGAAATCATCACATTTAGTGAAATGAAACAAGTATTACTTTTTTCTTTGTACAGAGTATCTGTGCTTAATGAAGTGGTGAGCAGGTTATTAAGTGGGAAGACAAGAAGAGAGAAAGACAAAATACCACATTTTTTCACATGCAAGGTCTCTATTCTACACACACACATACACGCACACACACACAAACACACAC
This sequence comes from Rattus rattus, assembly GCF_011064425.1. Lineage (NCBI taxonomy): Eukaryota > Metazoa > Chordata > Mammalia > Rodentia > Muridae > Rattus > Rattus rattus. Next base: position 45,131,593 of record NC_046162.1, on the reverse strand, counting down.
AAACACATATGAGACAGGGAGAAGGGAGAGGGGGAGGGGAGAGGGAGAAGGAGAGGGACAGGGAGAGGGAGAGAGTAGATTGGGTAGAGGGAGATAGTGTAGGAGGGCAAAGGCTGGGGCAATAAGAAGCAGAGCAAGATGCAATGCTATATTTGTATAAAATGTCATGATGAAACCCATTATTTTGTATGCTAATGAAAAAACAATAAAGAAAAACAAAGCCCCAAAGGTTTGTTTAAGAATGACTGACAGGATTAATATGACAAAGAATAAAATCAAAAGATGATCTGGGCAGGCTGTGTACATCTGAGTTTTATCTTATAAATTTTTAGTAAGCCATAAAGCAGATGAAGGCAATGTGACAGTTGTTCTCAACAAACTTTCTCATGCTTTCCTTTCTTGACAGTTTGTTGTTTGTACTCCACATTTATCTTTTTAAAACAAAAAGAATATACTGTGCCTCCTCATGGTCAGCTAGCACTGTGCTCTCTGTGCGTGTCTCTTTGGCACATACCTCATTTTAATTATCAACTGTTATGTGACAATATCACTACAGATTTAGTGGCCTAAAAGAACATGCATTCCTAGTGTTTCACTAGGAAGTCAAAATGGCCTCCAACTCTCTGCAGGTTCTGTAAGGATAACACCAGTTTCTTGTTATGTGAGATTTTAAACAATTCCCCTGCCTTCTTAAAGATGGAGAAGGGAGAGGGGGACACACAGAGAGATAGATGGTGATGATAGACAAGTAGATAGATAGATAGATAGATAGATAGATAGATAGATAGATAGATAGATAGATAGACAGACAGACAGACAGATAGGTGATAGATTATAGACGATAGAGATAATAGATAGATGAGAGATAGATAAGTAGATAGTAGATGATAGATAGACTAGGGGTGTGTGTGTGTGTGTGTGTGTGTGTGTGTGTGTGTGTGTGTGTGTGAGAGAGAGAGAGAGGGGGGGGGATATAGATGACTAACCAGGCATCATGGTTCTCCCTGTACATGTAAGGCTGATGAAGAAGGTTTTTCATAAGTCCCAGGCTATTCCAGGGGTACAAAAGTAAAAGTCTGATGAAATAGCAGTTGGGGGGCCCATACTGCTAAAGCTGATTCCTGAGTTCAGACTCTGCAACCTGGACCCCACATACTGAAAGGAAATTGTCCTTTGTATTCTGAATACACCATGCAGGAACACATATGTGTGCAAATAAGTAAATGTAATAATTCTTTTCAAATAAAAAAAGATGATGGGGACCATGTTTACATAATAATGTGTATGCAATAGCAAGGGCCCTGCCACCTTTGCTATATTCTTCTCACTGAAAGCAAACCACAAGCCATGCTATGTTTTAGTCAACTAGGGAATATACATGCAATTGTAGTCCTATGTATAAGCAAACTGAGAAAAGTTTCACCAGAGATTGTGATATTGTACCCATTATAATGTTATGGGGCAATGTTGGTATAAATAACCCTATTGAATTGGAGATCTTACAAAAGTACAGCACATGCAATTTTGTATTTCAGTATTTAATACTAAAACTAAGTGGACATATTGCCATTATGTATTTAACTATATTATGTTTTAATTAAATCTGAGAGTCAAGATCAAAATATAACAAAGTCTGTGATTTGTTTCAATTTAAGGGAGGCACCAACCCACTTTTCATGAAGTATGCAAATGTTACACTGACAAAAGTTCGTAATCCAGTACTGAGTCTCTTGATCCTGCCATGTAGCCACATAGAAGCTCCAAGTAGCCACATGGGCCTCCACCGTGCAGCACTGTGAGTGTTCCTGTTATGTTTCCATGATGGAATCTGTGATCTCAGAATGTATTTCTGCCTAGTTTCTTCCCTTTGCTGTACCCAGTTTACTCAGCCTCACTGGTAGAACAGCCTTTTATTTCCCACTTCTCTTCAAGGCTAATTTTGCCACATAGAAGGTGTTTCTGCAGCACACAGTTCTCTATGTGCCCTCCCTTTGACCTTTGACCATTGTCCCATAACAGTAGTGACCGTCTTCCACTGTCACTCTTCCTGACTGCATTGACCGTATGTGGCCTTTTATTTATTCTTGTGAATTCTAGAATATGGTTAGTAATTTTCACAAAACCTTGCTGGAGTTTTATTGAGATGACAGTAAGTCTTTAATAAGAACTGAATCTTTATACTTGTGAGTCTTCTAATTTGCTAGTGTGGTATGTCTTTTTTTTTTTTAAAGTTTCTTTGGTTTCAATGTTTTATAGTATTTCAAAGGTATTACATATTTATCAGTAACAACAAAGTTTAACAAGTTCAACAATCAAATCAGTATTTGATTAGGATTTTCTTATGCTATTGTAAACATTTATTTAAAGCTTATGTTTTAATTGGTACCAGTGTAAGGAAATACATTCAATTTTTATATAATAGCCTTGTGTGTATCAACTTTGAAGCATTTTTAGTTACTACCTGTAAAAAAAAAAACTGTAGATTCTTCTAGCTTTTCAAATACAACATTCTTCTAGCTTTTCAAATACAACATCATGAGCAATTCCTTTTTCTTTCTTTCTTTCTTTCTTTCTTTTTTTTTTTTTTTTTTTTGGAGCTGAGGACCTTGCACTTTCTAGGCAAGCGCTCTACCACTGAGCTAAATCCCCAACCCCACAATTTCTTTTTCTTAATGTTTGGCCTCTTTCTTATTATTGAAAGAGCTGGTCAGCAGGGCATTTACAACACATTTGTCTCATTTGTGTTCTGAAAATCAGTTTTCAGTGTCTTACCACAGAGTGTGACACTTGCTGAGGGATTTGATGGACAGCCTTTGTTGGACTAAGAAAACTCTATGTCAGGTTTGACAAGTGTTCTTTTTTTTAAAACCATGAAGGAAAGTTGAGTTTTATATGTGAAAAATTCTACATCAGTTGAGTTAATCATGTAATTTTATAATGCTAATGATGTTATTTACATGAATTATTTTCTGATGTTAAGCCAACTTATTTCTGAAATGGTCTCTACTTGGTTGGGTATTATTCCTTTTTTTTAATCTCTGTTTACTTATTTTTCCCTAATGTTTTATCTAAGCTACCGTGTCTGTTTATGGGAGTTTTAGGAGGAAAAACTCCAGCTTGAGGAGTTTCTATAAACAAGGCTGAGCCATTGTCTCAGACATTAAAGAGACAGTAATTATAACGCAGAGAATGGAGATTGAACCAATGTGACACACTGGGAAGAGAAACCCCAAAAGGGGTCTGTGATCTCCAAGTCTGTCTATCTGTCTTTGATATTAGCTGGAACTGATATGGACTATAGGTCTAAACAGAGGAAGAGTTGGGGATCCCCTGTCATTGTGAGTCTAGTTGACCATTGTCTCCATCCTGGCTTTGTAGGGTGCTTCCCAGATGTTACTGTTGTCTGGGAACAGTCTGGCTCTCATGAGGTGACCACTCAGGCTTCAGAGGCCAGGTGGTTGTCTCCATCCAATCAGAGGTCTGTCCTTGGAGGCTTGTCATTGTTTCAGGGTAGTTTCAGTTGCTTGACACAGAGATCTTTATTGAGCAGAACCATAGCTCCTGGAACCCACTGTAACTTCAGGGGAATGGTACAGGAGGAAGAATAGCTAAAGGGACAGAAAAACACAGTGGGGCCAGTGACTGGTGCCACCTCTGTGTCTGTGTTCCTAAAAGGTCCCACTCTAGAGTCTTTCTAGCATCATTTTCATTTGCAGTATTATGGTGGGCTTACAGAATAAGTAAGTCTCCATTTCCTGGAGGGACTTGGGAAGTTCGTTCAATTTCACTTCCTTATATTTGAAAACCTTAAGTACTGACCTCATCTAGGGCCTGGAGTCTCATCTTTGCTGCAAGATGAGAGACTTTTTATGTGCAGAAGGCCTGCAATGCTTTAGATTAGCAGTTCTAAACCTATGGATCTCAATTCCTTTGGGGTCCGAAGGACCATTTCACAGGAGTCACCGAACACTGTCTGCATATTGGATATCTGCATTACAATCCATAACAGTGGCAAAATTACAGTTATGAAGTCCCAACATGAGGAATTGTATTAAAGGGGCACAGTGTTAAGAAGGTTGAGAACCACTGCTCTAGCTGCTGAGTACATCCTAAGGCTGGTTAGTAGCAGGTTTTCTCTAGACCCTCCCTTTTGTCTTGACTTTCACATGTAATGGCTTACAGGCCATATAACACCTTTTCTATGGGTCCTCATCCTCTGTTTTCATCTTAACCACTCCCACTCTTCACCTTCCTTGAGGTTATTTTGTTGCTCTGTCGCTAGCATTGTAAGGTGGTGGATAGCTTTTCACCTTCATTTCTTTCAAATGTGCATTTAGAGCCAGAGGTAACATGGTGGGGTAGGCTCTACATGCTTGACACTCCCTTCACATGCTTGCATCTCTCTGGGATTTATTCTTACTCAGTTTGACTGGTCTTTCTTGGCCATGCTCAAATCATACAAAGAATGATGACTGTAGAGTCAGGAATTTTATCATTTCCAGATAAGGCTCAAGGGAGGGCCTTAATATTTTTCCATTTGAAGCAGCCAGATTTTGTATATTTTTAAAAGTTTTTTTTATTAGCTTGTGATAATTCTACACAATGATGGATTTTATTATGACATCCTGTACTCAGTAGTACAGGGATGTTTCAGTCAAGGATGGTTGGCATGTAGCCTGGTGGTCCCCTGAAGATGACATTCCCCTAGTAATATTGCAGCCATCTTATCCTGTGGAAGCACTCTACAGTGTTTAAACAATGCTTATATCACTCTGTGACACCACCGTCAGAATGTGTTCCCGTTGCAAGGACACACGAGTGTCATCTCCTTTGCAGGCTTAACAGACATCATGAGCTCTGGAGCATCCCCCTAGAACAAGCACATTGTGACTTGTGACTTTGCTCTTTGTGACTTGGATTGTTTCTCTATGAGACAGCAATGGCAACAGGGAGACATTTAAAGCCCAGTGTGGCGGTACATATTTGTCATCCCAACACAACAAAGTTGGGCAGAATAATCTCAAGTTCAAGGCTAGGGGAGTTGTATAGTGAGATCCTAAATAGAAACAAACAAAAGAACAAAGAAACACAAATCAAACTTCAAAAACCACCAACCAAACTAGAAACTGAACTAAACACCTCACCACCAAAGAGGGGCAAGCACATGGCAGCGTTTTATGACTCCCCTAAGCCTTTATGCTAAGTGATGGTGATGTATGCAGAATCCTGTGGTTGGTGGTGTTGTCAGCATGAGCAAGAGAAGGAAACGACCCTGGTTACAGTTCACAGGGAACAGGCTTGCTTTCTCAGCTCCTGTTGTTAGATGTGAGAAGGGAACAATCTAATCTGAGATATTCTAATGAAGCATTAGCATATGGGAATTTCCTGAGAGACTTATCTATATCTTTGTCTTTGTCACCTCATGTCTCAGCTGTGTAAACCGAGGCACATTTTCTATTTTTTTAAGATTCTTTGATGATTTCATAAATGTGTCCAATGTATTTTGATAATTTTTCCTACCTATGACCTCTTCCCATCCTCCTCCTAATCCTACTGGATCACTTTCCAACATATCCTTTCCTGTTTTCCTGTCTTGTTATGTGCATGACTGAATTTAATTATAATTGCTTGCACACACACGATTTTCTCCTTCCCTTTCTTCTTCTTCCTCCCCCTTCTTCCCTCTTCCTCCTGCCTCCTCCTTTTCTTCTTATGAAGCATGGGCAATTTTCCAGAAACTACATCAACTGAAGAAAAATGACTCTCCCTGCAACCATTAACTACCAATTGCTCCTCTGCTGGTGACTGGTCCTCGTGTGCTCTTGTCCCATCCATGATAGAATCTTATCTAGGTCTTGTGTAGGTATTAATGCTCTAAGTTTATGACGATGGCTGTTATTCCCAGGGATAGCATTTCATAGCACTCCCTTCCCATGTTTCACTTTTTACATTCTTTCTGCCCTCCAGTTCTGCCATCTTTCCTGAACCTTAAGGGAGGGGGTGTGATAAAGATGTTTTGCTAGTGGAAGATCATTCACTTGTCATCTCAACATTTTAATAAGTTAGGAATCTCTCTCTATAAACTGTTGTCTACAGCAAACAGAAGCTTCTCTGACCAAGGCTGAGAACAGCGTTAATCTATGGTATAAACATAGATATTGGGAAGACAGTTTTATCCCATGAACTTTTAGCATATTAACAGGAGTGGGTTCCTTCTTAGGGCCCAGGACCTTCCTATCCTTGAACTTTTGACCAGGTGTACAGTAGTAAGCATGGTCTCCTGTGAAGCAGGGCTCCAATCTAACCAGAAAGTGGTTTGTTATTTCTATAACAACCATGCCACTGCTTGACCAGTAGACACTTTGTTCTCAGCAGTTGGTACTGCGGCTCCCAGGGTTCACAGCTGAGCTACATTTTGATGACTCTTCTTCCTCAGCATCAGATTAACACATTCCAGGACTATGAAAACCAGTCCATGGGGAGGAGGCTTCCAGCTCGGTTTGAGCTTGATGTCTCTGCCCTTCGACCAGAATCAATGTCTTTAGCAACTGGGTTTAAAATATGAATATATATATACATATATAATATATTATTTATATATATAACATAAATAATATGTATATCCTTTTTATTCATGTGTATGATCTGTGTGCAGATGCCTAGAGCAGCCAGAAGAGGCCACTAGGTCTCCTGCAATCCAAGTTTCAGGTGGCTGTGAGCTGCCTAGCTTGGCTGGTGAGACCTGAACGCAGGTTCTCTGCAGGCATAGCATGTGTTTTAACCATTTTCCCTCTCCAGCCCCAGCAGCAGCCTTTTACTATTTCATTTTTGTGGTCAACAGGGGACAATGGCAATTGTCTATGTGGTTTGGTGGGGAGAGGGAACTTTAGCGCCTCCTTGACCAACAATTCATATGGAGGTCTCTCATGCCTGGCAAGTGGAATTTCATTTAATAACTTATCCTAGCTGGGAGCAGCATTATCCATCCATACAGAGTACCTCCCATCAAGATTAGTTTTTTATTTATATATTTTTAATTAGCCTACAAAAGAATAGTTTTCTGCATGGCTTTATCAGACATCTTTCCTTGTGGTTAGTTCCCCAACCCCCCACCCCCGGCCCATGCTCTCAACCTCAGGTAAGTCCCCCTGCCCCTGGCATCCTCCCTGTAACTCTGCCATCCTATGTGTCCAGGACCCACCCATCCTGTAGACTTCTCTCCACCCTGTGGCCCCTTTGGAGCTTTATAGCCAACTGAAGCAAATTATTAACAGCCTTTATTGTCTAATGTGCCATTCTTTCTTTGTAAAATATTTTATGTTTTAAATCACAGTTTGGGGAACAATAAATTTTAGAAAGATACCTCAGTATGATGTTTACCACTGCGATTAGCAAACCTGCATCAGATCTAACAGTTATTTTGTGTGCATGTCTTTCCCTGACAATTGTGCATGTATCCTTTCTGTTTACCCAAACTTCTCCTCATGACCTATTAAAATATAGAACAAGTGGCATCTTCCCCCTAGTGTTTCAAGAAAATTCACCAAGAAGATGCATTTTCTATTCTTGATGTTTGGAGCTGATTAAAACAATATATATCAGAGGCTGCAGAAATGGCTCAGACGAGAGATGGCTAATCATACAGAGGACTTGGGTTCAGTTCCCAGAACCCACATGGCAGTAGTTCCAGGTCCAGTGCCCTTTCCTGGTTGCTGCCAGTATTACACATATATGATATATGTAAAGTCGTACAAGTACATGCACGCACACATGCGTGAGCACGCACGCACACACACACACACACACACACACACCAAGCAAAAAATAAAGAAATTAAAAACCAAAATTAAAATAATAAAAATAAAACAATAAAATTTATGGTAGAGACAAGTTTTATGTTTCCAAACCATGCTGATATTTTAAAAAATAAATATAAAACCACTGGCAAATAAATAAAAATGTCACACACCCAAAGTTAAGTAGATTCAAAGTCTATAACTTAACAAATTTATACACGGTTATAATTGACATTCAAAATGGAAACTGCGAAGCTTCACGTTATATTTTGTACTTTCAGTATTGAATATATTCCTGTACTTACCCCCTCCCCAAACCAAAATTCCACGAAGAGTTAAAGCTACACAATTAGCTTCAAATCATTTTTTATAACGTGTATCCATCGCTTTTGTTCAGTTGTTCCCCAACCTTTAGCATTTAGCCCTCTTGTTCTCTTTTCTACAGGTTAACACTCTACCCTTATGTGCACTTGTTCACACACATGTGTTGTTATCTAGATCCACATATAAGTAAGAACATGCAGTTTATCCTTTTATAAATGGTGTGATCTCGATTAATAATATACATCCTGAGGCCATACTCTTATATGACTTAAAAGTGATAAATCTGCCTGTAGACATGTTATCTTCCTTCAGAATTGGTGAATCAGAGAACAAACACAAAATACACTTTAAACATATGTCACCAAATTTATGCAGTTATGGTCACATACGTTCCTATCAAAAGGTTTTCTTCTCCACAAATAAAGATGCTAAGATAAATTCAGAATCCTGAGAATGAAATAACCTAAGTAACGAAAAATTACAAAGTAACACAGTGGACTGTATGCATAAACCATAGTCACTGAGAAAATTCAACTTTAAACTTCTATGGAAAAGATAATATGTTTTCATTTATTATTGCTACTTTATTAATGTTATGAGAGGCACCAGCTTGTGATTAGACTTGGGGTGTGTCCTGTTCCCCTGAACACCTCTTTGGGACTCTGACTTTATTTACTGAGGGCTGACAAAACCTTATAAATTTGGATATCACTTTAAGATACTGACATAGTATCTTAAACAGATAATACAGTAGTATGCTATAAATAGTATCATATATAATTAGGCTACTGATAAATTAAAGTATCACTTTAAGATACTGATATAGGATTAACATTTTGAATTACAACATACAAAAATGTGGTGGATTGATGAGAATGGCTCTCATGGGCTCAGAGATGCAAATGATTGGTCCTCTGTGGAACCGTTCGGGAAGATTAGGAGATGTGGCCTTGTTGGAGGAGTGTGCCACTGGGGGAGAGCTTTGTGGTTTGGGTTTCAAAAACTAATGTCATTCGTCATTTTCGTTCCCAGTTAGAGATCTCTCTCTCTCTCTCTCTCTCTCTCTCTCTCTCTCTCTCTCTCTCTTTCTCTCTCTCTCTCTTTCTCTCTCGCTCTCTCTGTCTTGTCTGTCTCTGTCTGTATCTCTCTCTGTCTCTCTGTCTCTGTCTGTACCTCTCTATCTCTCTCTCTGTCTCTCTGCCTCTCTTTGTCTCTGTCTCTCTGTCTCTGTCTCTCTGTCTCTCTCATTCTCTCTCTCTGACTCTCTCTTAGTGTGTATCTCTGTCTCTCTGCCTCTCTCTGTCTCTGTCTCTGTGTCTCTTTCTCTCTCTGTCTCTCTGTCTTTCCATCTCATTGCTTTGTGGTTGTTATCTAAATGTATAAGCCCTTAGCTACCACCTCCATACCATGCCTACCTAGCTGCTGCCATGTTCCCTGCCATAACAGTTATGGACTAACCTCTGACACTGTGAGCTCACTATCAATTCTCTTTAATAGTTGCCTTGGTGATGATGTCTGTACAGAGCAATAGAAAAGTCACTTAAGAAAAAGAATAAATGCAGTGTTCTGATAATAATTTTCCTGAGGTATCCTGTCTGTCAGGCTGTGCTCTCACTCTCCCATGCTTGTGGCAGATACATTTTTCACCATATTTGTGTGCACATGTGTATGTGCAGAGGTGCACACACATGAACACATGCACATTCACTGAGCTGGAGATGATGAGAGGTCTGAGTTTGCAGATGCCAGATTATGGCTTGCTGTGTCATGGAGTGGTGAGTGGCAGTGCTGAGTGCCTGCCGGATGTGTTCAGTGCCCCAGCGTATTCAGTTAGGAAACCACTGTGAATAACTCGGCACTTCCACTAAGGGACCTGGCCTGGAGAGACAAGCTACCATCAGTCTTCGTCTTGCTCCCTAGCTGTCAAAGACTGTGCAGCCGTCCCTCCAGGGGGATTTAGTGAGCATGGCTGTGAATACGTATGTTCCTGTATGCCCAACTATTCCCTCTGTGAATGGTCCAGTCAAATCTCAAAACCAAAATGCAAACAAGGAATCTAGGAATACCCCAGTAGGACGCCAATGTTAGGAGAAGAGAAACAGATTTTTTTAAAAAAAAATGTAATGCGGCCAGTTTGTGGTCTCCTTTTATTACCTAAAGATTTATCACATTCACTGTATAATTAAATCTCTACATCTGTGGGGCACAAGTGTTTTATGTTTCCAACATTTATGGTTTGACATCGGAAACATCTGTGCAGGCCCAGTATACAACATCTGGAAGGCATTTCTGAGCTTTTATGACATGCGGAGTGATCTTTGTTTTGGAACAAGTGTGTGGTTTTCTCCAGTAGCTCTTCCTTCTGGCTGTGTCCTTCTAATTGGCATCTCGCTGGAGGACTGAAAGAAGCCTGGCTTCCTGGCCTCCCCCTAGGCGTAAGGACATGCTCTGTAGGAGTCTTCCCTGAGCTGAGACTCAGAGGGACAAGATGCTGACAAGGGTTTAGCTGCTTTCCATCAGGATATGCTGATTCCAGGAAGCAGGCTGAGAGAAAAGAAGGGCCTGGAACTATCCAGCCAGAGCTCTTCTAGATGCTTTCTTCAGATTAAGTCATTGGCTGCAGAGTGAACACCATCATCCCATTGGTCTGCGAGAAGTTAGTTCCCTCCAGGTTACCCAGCTAATCAGTGAAAGGCTTGAAATGTTGACGTTGTAACTGGATCATCGAATATAATATTGAAACTTACCACTTTGGTCCTACGTGAAGAAGGCTGTTTAGCATTCTGTAAATGTCTGCTAGCACCTACTCAGTGTTGGGAAGTCTTCTGGGTGCTGTGCTGGATACAAAAACAAAACCTCCATCCTTGTGAGCGCGTTAATGTAATGGATTATGTGATACAAGAGTGCGACAAACACAGGCAATAGAATTGCACACTTCTCATGTACAACGGAGTAACAACGAATACATGTCCTGTGATCAGTGGGAAGTTGGCAAAGCAGCTAGTGTGGGCTCAGGAATGCCCAGGAAGGATTTATTTTAGTCTGGGATTGATCCTGAAAGCAGGACTTGGAATGGCCACTTTATCTAGCAAGTGATCCCAAGGATGCAGAACCCCAGGTGGAAAGAGTGACCCGAGGTAAGGAAAAGGCCACTGAAGAGCTGCTTAGGGCCTGGTGTTTGGCTCAGTGATAGAGCCCTTGGCCTCCATTTCAGTTGCCTTTCTCAATGCTGTGACGAAATGACTTACAAAAGGCGACTTTAAGGAGGAGGGAAGGGTTTGCTTTGATTCACGGTTTAAGGACAGATGCAGTGCGTTAGTGCACGGAAGACAGCGGTAGGAACGTGAGTGAGAGGAACCTTAGCGCTTAGCTCTTTGTTTCCTCTCTTACTCAGTTCACCGTCCCTGCCCTTAGAACACCAGCCTCTGTTTTGAAGGTGGATCTTCCCTCCTCAGGTAAACTTCCCGAACGGACGCTAGAGCCCTGTGGCCTAGGTGATCCGAAATCCGATCACGTAAACAGTAAAGATCAACCAGTGTGCCGAGTGAGCACAAGGCCCCGAGACCCAAACCCTCGCACTGGAAAGAAGCAGACAGAATTATCCTCTGAAACAATGAGGTTCTAAGGACTTTACCTCCGAGGACATGCTCCTCCTGAGGAGTGTGGAGCATGTATGGCAGGAGCCACTACCGATGCCACTAAAGCACGCTGTTCTGCAGCAGACGACAGGCACCTTGTGGTACAAACAGCTAGCAGATATGCTTTTGACTATGCACCGACAACCTTTGTATGTTCAGCCCATTTTCGTCTCCAGTTTCCCACCTACAACTCGGAAGAAACTTATGACCAGGAATCAATCAAGAAGGAATAAATAGAGACGTAGCAATTTTGCCAACAAGTTGTTGTTAATAGTTCTGTCAATCTTTTATATGCACATACTTAAAGACATGGATTTTACAGAGTAAAAATGTCAATAGCAGTGTACAAAGCTTCCTGAGACCACATTAAAATGATCAATATGAATATACCTGTTTGAAATATATGAATATGAAGAGACCTTTAGAAGGAGTCGCCCAACATCTTTCATGTGGTTAATGAGTGTTGGAGTCATGGTGGCTTAACTATCCTTTTCTTTTCGTTCTTACTGGTTGTCTAAGTTTTATATGCTGACCATAAATTGCTTTTGTAACAGGACAAAGGAAAATACTATTTTAATTTTAAGGGAAAGCATTGTCCTATCTTCTCAGAGAAAACTCCCAGCGTGGGAGTGGAAACCCCAGTCACATGCACAGCTGATACCCATGGATTCTAGATCTCTGAGGAAACATTTTGTATTCTCACGCGACTGTATCTGTACTTCCAAAACTCAGGGCGAATGGTCTTCTGAAGGGTGTACATGCTGGTTGGTATGTCTGTCTCAGAGATAATATCATGATGGTTTGGTTGCTGAAATGTCTAAGCTTATAAAATAGTTTACCATATCTGGAAACAGACGAATATTTGAAATGAAGACATTAAAAACATCTGACTTCAACGATCATCACAAATACAGATATTTTCATTCTTTGATTTTTTTCTTTTTCTTTTGTTCCTTTCTTTTCTTTTTTCAAGATAGAGTTTCTCTGTGTAGCCATCACTTGTCCTGGAACTCACTCTGTAAACCAAGGTGGTCTTGAACTCAGAGATCTGCTCTGATTAAATGCTCAGATTAAAGGGGGTGTCATCACGATCCAGCTAAAAACGTTTGATGTTTTGGCTAGTTGGTTCCATTCTCATCATAGTGGACATTTGATCTCAAGGTGCTTGCCTTGTGCTGGCCATTTTGACAGCATCACTACCTCAGTGATCCCCAAGCTTCCCTTGTCTACAGGCGTCCTTCATGACTGCATGTGTGTACCATTTATATTCTTACTTAGACTTTGCTTTGCCTTAAAAAGACTCTTTGTAGACACAGAAGAACCTCCTTAACCCAACTCTAAGTAATAATATCAAAGATAAAACTGAATTAAATTATAAGTCATAATTCTTAGGTACACATTAAAATAAGTACACATCTATCAAAATAGAAAATGTTTGTCCACGAGTCTCTGAAAAGTCATCTTTCACATTTGTACCGAGCTTTGGGAACACATTGCTCCAGGTTGTCAGCGTCCAAAGAGACAGGCATTTCTGGGCGCTTCTGCAGGCTTGCTAAGCTGGACAGAGATGGGGAAGGCACTTGAAAACGTTTGGCCTGGCCCGTTCTCGGCACAGGCAAACCCTAACCTCTGCCAAAGATTTATTTGTAAGTCAGTCTAGTGGGGCAAGAACACATTATATGTTAAATGGGTTTTTTATGAGCTGGTGGGAGAAGGTGGTCACCACATACAAAGTAAACTTTTATGGGCCTTCTCTGAGGATGCTAGATGTCACCACAGACAGGGTTTCTGTGTTTAGTTTGGCCAAGGAGGATCCACCCGTGCCTGACACCTGGTAGTTAGTGGTGGATATTTCTCGAATTTAATTGAGTAAAACCCATTTAAAATGTTTTAATTATCTTGGAGATTTCAGAAAGAGAATGGTTCTTATTTGAAACTGAAAAGGAATTCAGAAGCCACATTGAGACTTGGGCCAGGAAGTAAAAGAAAACAGCAAGGAAGCTGTTAAAAGAATATTAGATCTCTGTTGGAGGGCTCATATCCTGCCCCCTAATAGCTTATACTATTGAACATGGGTATACACACTGTAGCATGCAGTCAGAGGGTCTATGGACCATTTGTAGCCTGAGACAGTGGATTCACCTCCTGTAGACTCTGTCATTAAAACTGACTTAAAATTTCATCTGGGAAATTCTTTATTTGGGAGGCTCATTCCTTTTCTGAGCTGCATTTGGTTACTTTTCCTTCTTGCTGGGACCCACCATACAATGAAAAAGTTTAGCTACTACTATTTGCAAAGAATTTTCATGATGGTACAATGAGCCATGCCTAACTCACTTTGCTGTTTATCCTGGGAAAGTACCGGACAAGAGTTCACATCAGCGTAGCGTATACAAATGGTCTTAGGAACGTTCAAAGATGAGTCAAGTCAGTGAAAAATATTTACAAACAGTTTGTTTATGCATTGGCTACTTGTGGGGGAGTGGGGTAGAACATGGGGCTGATAGTGGCTGGATTCACAGCACAGCCCTTGTAAATTACTACGCTTCCAGGCAGATATATGGATTAATGATTATTACTGTTTAGCTGTTCATACGGCCACTCCTCCTATCTGTCGGTTACTTATTAACCAATTTTCTGTTTTTGGTGCACACCTGTTTTAGGTTTGGAATTCTAGTGGCACTGGACTGCTGGTACTCCTGTCCCAGGGTACTTCATCCCACTGAATCTGTATTGCACTGTGACCTGCTTTGACTAGGATGAAATGATACAGATCTGGTCCTTATCTGTGTCTACAGAAATCCTGGCATCTTTTATTTTGTGTCTGAGAAGGCCATTACCATCGAAGAAGTTCTGCTACCTTCGGATCATTATGCAAGGAGAAGCCAACGCCAGCCACGCAGAGTTCGTGTGGACAAAGACGGTGGCCCTCAGCCAGCAGAGCTGGGGATTCACAGCTGTCAGCTAGCACTAAACTCCAGCCACGGGAGTGGGGTCATCTTAAAAGTGGATCCTATTGCCTCACTCAAGCCTCCTCTGGGGATGCCACATGGAACCGGATAACACGTGTGCTGGATTGCTAGTGTGTCAAAACAAAGAGACACAAAATAGGAGACTCACATTTACTCTCTAATATAGAGGCCGGACGTCTGAAACTGAAGTCTTATGGGCCAGTGCCAGCATCCCTTCGAAGGCTCTAGCAGGACAATGACCTTGTAGCTTCCAATCCCTCATAGCCCCATCTACTCCCTTGGCTTCAGGGAGCAAGCTCCAATCTTTGTCTCCATTTTTCACACGGCTCTTTTCCCTCTAGCTGTGGCCCAAACTTCTTCCTACAAGGATGCTGGTCATTGGACCAGGGCCCACCATAATGACTTCATCAGAACATTATTACATCTACAAAGACCTTATTTCCAAATAAAGTCACACTTACCAATCCTGAGAGTTAGGATTTCAACATTTCCCTTTGGGGGGTGGGTGGGAGGGTAGAGACACAATTCTATCCGTAACAAACTGTCCACATTGAGCCTTGCTGCGATTGAAGAACTGGGCAGCAATAAACAGCCTGATGATTTTAGGCACCGAGTTTTGGATTACTGTCTTGTACAGCAGGAAGAAGCAGGACACTAACTTGCAGCCTTCTGATGCCTTCCTTGGCAGAAGCATCTCATTCTTAAATTGCACATCCTTCTGTCAGCTTTCCCTTCCTTCTTGTTGTATAGATCATTGTGATTTCCAACCATGTCTATTTTCCCCCAATCCCAAGCAAAATTGTATAGGGGCTAGGATCATTTCTTCCATTCCAAATAAGATTATTCACTATGATGATTTCCAAGTCCTGTTTTCTGTATTCTCTGGTGATGGTGTTCTCTCTCTCTCTCTCTCTCTCTCTCTCTCTGGTGTATGCTTGATCCTATTATATATTACAGTGGTTCTTGTCCTGTAGGTAGAGACCCCTTTGGGTGGTTGAATTTGAATGACCTTTTGAAAAGGATCAACTAAGATCAACAGAAAAAAATAGATATTTACATTATGATTCATAAAAGCAGCAAAATAACAGTTGTGGAGGAGCACTCAAATAATTTTATGGTTGGGTCACCACAACATGAGGAACTCTGTTAAAGGGTCACAGCATCAGAAAGTTTGAGAACCACTGCTCTATAGATATGCGAGTTCTGGAAATCTCTCCTTTCCCTCCTGGTCTTTGCTGCCTCCCTCTGAACAGAGGTCTGAAGGTCTGACACATTCTCCTGTTCTACAACCTAAGTCTCTGGCTCATGGCAGACTTTATTACCTCACTGATATGTGCTGTGGACTGTGATCTGGGCTGTTTTTATAAGAGAAGAGGATTCGTGTCTTAACAGTTGTGTCCCCATCATCATTATGAATCCATACTTTCTTAATTATGGGAGAGACTGCAAAAGATGACAGACTAGAGTAAGGAAAAAACTGGGAGGATGCTACTAAAATGTATTTTCTATTCCATATTAGTTCTGATTTTGTGTTGTGTGACCAAAATACCTTCAAGAACAACTTGAAGGGAGAAAGATTCATCCTGACTCATGGTTTCAGGGGTGTTGGTCCATCATGGCACAGAAGATGTAGCAGACGTGGCAGTTTATGCTGGGTAGGAAGCAAGGAGAGCAATAAAAAAAGGAGCAGGAGTAATATGCTTCCAAGTACCTGCCCTTCAGTGGCCTCTCGCTTTCAACAAGGTCCACCTCCCAAAGTGTCCACTACATTGTGGAATAGCCAGCTAGGGTGGTTCCTACTGGAACCATGGGCCTGTACAGGCGTTTTACATTCATGTGAGAATTTTCTCCCTGAGGTGTGGGGGTGGAAGGCGACTAGGCAATTTATACTTCCCAACCTTCTAAGATACCAAACAATGAACCCAATTTTAATTCCACCAATGTTGACCCTAGGAACCAGTGAGTTTGTTAGACTTGAAAACAGAGTACGGCTGAGGGATCACTAGGAGCATGGGTGACCCTAAAACCCCTGCACTGAAGTCTGCCAACATGGACGGCAGCTTTGCTATGATGGTGGGTGGAGCCCCTTTCTGGATTCTCCCCTCCCCTATATCCCCTAGCCTCTCCCCAAGCCCCTAATGCTATCTGAAAGTGGGGTAGAGTTGCATCCAAAGGATTGTGAGAAGTATTGGGTATTCAGGCACAGGTCCAGTGACCTTCCCTGTTCTTCCTTCTATGAATGAGCATCAACAGTCAACAAGCCCAGCTGTGACGATGCTTGCAAGCAGAAATAGCTGGTCTTACGAAGATGGCAGCTGTTCTGTTTAGGGGCGACTGCTGTACAATATCTAAACCCTACCAAAACCCAAGGTTCCTGCATGCTTGTACATCCATGTGATAGCAAAGTCCTTTGCTAGTTGTGAGTATTGTGCCCTTCCCACATTTCTGTCTTCTCACATGCTCTTTTCCTTCAAGATCTTTGCCAGTAAATGCCATCTTTTATCCTTGCTCTTCAACCCTCTCAAGCTCTCTTCCCTTCCTTGGCACTGTTGATATTATTGCATAAACTCCAACACACACACACACACACACACACACACACACACACACGGGTGCACACGGAAGTAGGCTCTGGGGCCCCCACCCTTTATCTGATTCAGGATAACAGCTCTTTGGCTTTAAGACATTAACAGTTGATTCTAGAAAACAGCAGTTAGGTGCCTTGCGTGTATATTATAGAAGGGCAATGTTCCAAGAGTTCAGAGCAGACAACTCTCTCATGCAAATAAACAATTTGTTATACCTTGCAGCATTTGATCAATGCATCAGAGAAAGAACAAACTGGGATATGAGTTTTCAAAAAAGTATGTATTCATTCACAGCTTACAATATTTAAACCCGAACAAAACCCAACTTCCTTGCATGCTTGTACATCTGTATCATGGCAAAGACCACTGATTATCCTGAATACTGTGTCCTTCCCACATTTCTATTTTCTGACATGTGTGTGTATATTATCATATACTCCAAAATTTGAGGTCAGGGGAACTGTTATCAGCTGGCACTGAGACTGGGGTGCTTGAGGTGTTTAAATTTTAGATAAAGTCTCTAGCTCAGGCTGGCCTTGAACTCCTCATGTAGATTAGAATGACCTGGAACTTCATAGTAGTCTCCTGTCTCTATCTCCAGAATGCTGGGATTATAGGCATTTGCCCCCAGGCCATTCCACTGTAGTGCTGGGGTTCTAACTCAGGCCTCCTGAATACCAAGGAGGCTCTCTACATACCACTCTGCATCCCTGACCCCTGAGATTGAATTATAAAGAAAAGCACTCATTCATTGATTTGTTTATTTCTTCAGCAGAAATGGACTGGTCTAGAACTCGAAAGGCTCATATTGCTACAAAAGTAGTTGATATCCGAAGTTTGATCCCTAGAAACCTTATTCAAGGCTTTTGTGTAAAGCTTTAGTTCTAAAAGTTCTCTTAAGATATCATGGGGAAGGTAGTGGAGTCTGGGATTTCTCAAGGAGCTCACCAGACAGTTGGCCGTTCCCCACACCCAAAAGTTTCTTGTGTGTTTTGAACTGGTAACGATGAGGTCAAGAACCATCAATCAAAATTCTCAATTAGTTCTCAAGTTTTCCTAAAAGGCTGAGATAATTAAGAAATATAACACATGACCAAGGAGGATCTTCCAAGACTAAGAAGGGAAGATGATGTTGTAGCATTGGGTATGCCTGCCTCTGGGCTATTCTCAGATGGATTAGCCAATGCCACATCCAGCTTTATCCAACAGGGTGCCAAGGGAAAGAATGTCAAGATGGCCTGTAGTTAATTTAGCACTCTGTTTGTAACTATTCATGTAAGAGAAATTTGCCTGTAGGAAGAAAAAAGAAAATATCACTTGTCCTGGAGCCAATCCCCACTCCTACCCAAAACAAAGATTGATGGAACAACTTTGGATTCCAGTCTAAGAGCAGGACACCTTATCAACCAGCAAGGCTACCAACTGGCTGGCTGCTAGAAAGCACTCACATGTTCACTTCTGTTCCTTGGGTGTGTTGTGTATGCACATATACATATACATGTATATTATGTACATATATGACATATATGTATATACTAGGGGATGGATGCAGATGGCACAGAGAATAACTGAAGACAATAATGTTTCCAGTGACAGTGATGTAAACACATTACCGTATAGTGAGTAGGAAATGAGTTTGGGCTTTAAAGTTAAGAGATGTGTCAAATATACCATGGCCTTTTGAGGAGAGCATTAAAGACTTACTAATTTTAATTATGTATATGTGTATATCTCTTTCATTATGTGGTGTGTGTGTGTGTGTGTGTGTTTGTGTGTGTTTCCCCAGTTAATTATAGGTCTGAAAGGAAAGAGACTAACCTCCCCCAGAGAAAGAGAATTCTGGTAGTGAGTCCCTTGAACTCTTGAAGCTCAGCATTAAGCTACTTCCTGGGTCTCTGGCTCCACAGCTCACCTCTATCCAATTTAGACATTCCAGCTTCTTGCACTGCAGGGAACAATTGTTCTTTAAAGGATTTTCTATGACGACAGATGCTGTTGGCTGTCTCTTTAGTTACCTGATATATCTAGGAGGATCACACATGGGAACAAATTGACCGGGTTAAGCCTTTAAATCAATTTCTGGGTTCTGTCCTGAACTTTAGGTTAAGGACTGAAGTGGAAACTGTTTTGAGGAGACAACTTAATAATTCAGGCAAAGGTTAACAGAGTCGATGCCGAGCTAGTAGCAGGGAGGCAATGAGAAACTGTAGGTTTTCAGTCTTTGCAGGTAAAGTCACCTGCATTTACTGTTGGAGACACTGACAATTTTGTTGCAATTTATTATGGGGATTTAGGGCTTTGTCAAATCAAATGTGAAGTTAGTGATTTATTTGTTTGGGGGCACGGGCAGAAAAACCACAGCAAGCCTTAAGAGACACAGGCACAAAATGAAAGGCTTGCTCCCTGGAGAATTTTGGCACCAACCAAACAATTCAGACACTTTCAAACATGCTGAAATAAGCAAGAAACAAAACACACTTTGATAGAAAATTTATTTCCAAACTATATGTATCTTAAGTGTAACTGAATCCAGCTGTTTCTCTTTCCTTGGCTTCTCTTCTCTCCCCAGCTTTGATGAGGCACTGACAGAGGCAGAGCATGTCAAGTTCCGAGCTCCCCCAGCGGGACAAACTGTTTTGTTATTCGCAAGGACTCTGACCTCAGGAGGGCCGGAGGTTTTCTTCTATAAATCATCACCCAGACATCCAAGGGCTGCTGTGTTTGGCACGGACCCGCTGCCCAATTACATCAAGGCCAAAGTCAGGCGTGCACAAGGAAAACTAAGGCTCAAGGTGAAAGATACAGCTCGCGCTGCCCCTCAGCTGTCTGTCTCTTCGCCTGAGGCGTGCAGCTTTAGCAAATGCTCGCTACCGCAGGCTCCTCTACCTGGTGGTCATTTCCTCCCACAACCTGATGCACCTGGCTCAAGCCCTCCGTGTTTTCTTTGGGCTTTGCAAAAATGAAACTTTGCATTTTCTCGAAATATATTTGAAAGTTAGCTATAACTTCCCCTCTCATTGGTCCCTTAGAAAGTACTGTGGTCTGAATGTTTATGTGTCTCGCAAATCTACCTGTTGAAATATTCACCACCCCAAGGTGCTGGTTTTAGGAGGTAGGGCCTTTGGGGTGTACTGAGGTCATAAGGATGGATCAGGAAGGGCATGGCGTCCTTACCAAAGAGAATCCTCAGGCTTTAAAAAAAAATTACCAAGAGAACGTTCAAGCTGCCTGCGTGTGAGGTCAGAGAAGAAAGCTGTCTAAGGAAGGCAGTCCTCACCAGGCAACCATCTGTTGGCTCTTAAATCTAGCTTTTTCTAGCCCCAGAACCAGGAGAGATGCATTATCATTATTCTATACGGTGCCCTACCTACAGTGTTTTCTATAACCTCTCAGACTAGTGCAACTAGTTACTGTGAAGACCTGCTTTAGCCAGTAACTAGTACATCCGTAAGCATCTTGTCCTTCCATTTCCACCACCCAGGCTCCAAATACTGGAACATAAGAACAGGCCCACAGCTACCTGGATTCCTCTATTAAGTCTAAATGTCAGCATAGAACCTTGTTCTGTTAATATCTCTTTTTAATTTGTCATTTGCTAGACTATGAGCATTTGATGTTCAATAAAGACCTTTAACGGAGAGATGAAATTCAAAGGTATAAAAATAACTTTGCTATTGTGTTCCTAAACCAGATTGTACCCCCAAATTTCTAATGAAAGACATCACTATATTCCTAGATTTCCATTGCCACCCCCACGCCTTAACCTCAGCAATCCAGTCCCAGAGGGTTAGTAAGCCTTTCAAGCACTCCTTAGATTCCTGTCTTCATTACTTCTGGTACTAACTTGAGGTATTTTTCATGTGTTAATTACTAAAGCAGCAATTTCATTCTTCCTTCTTGACTAAAGGCGAAGTCTATGCACGTTTAGTTTGTGATTGTACACTTTCATACTCTAAGTATACAGCCTTTCTACTTCCCATATGTACAAACATCTCTCTCTCTTTCTCTCTCTCTCTCTCTCTCTCTCTCTCTCTCTCTCACACACACACACACACACACACACACACACTCACTCATATCTACATATGTCAATACGGAGGCATGTGTGCTAGATAGTTCAATGTCAACTTAATACAAACTAAACTCATTAGAGAGGAGGGAATCTTAATTAAGAAAATGTTTCCATAAGACAGGGCTGTAAGCTTGCGCCTGTTAGGCATTTTCTTAGTCAGACTGATGGGGGAGAGCTCAGCTCATTGTGGGTGGGGCCTCGTCTGGAGTTCAATAAGACAGCAGGCTGAGCAAGCAAGGGGCAGCAAGGCAGTAAGCAGCACCCTTCCGCAGCTTTGGCATCAGCTCCTGCCTCCTGGTTAAGTTCCTGCCCTCTCTGCTTTTGATGATGAACTGTTATATGGAACTGTGTGAGAAATAAACCCTTTCCTCCCCAACTTGCTTTTAATCATGGTGTTTCACCACAACAATGGTCACACTACCTAAAACAGCATATATAATTTTAAATATATGAATTAAATGATATAGTCTCTCTCTCTCTCTCTCTCTCTCTCTCTCTCTCTCTCTCTCTCTCTCTCTCTCTCTCTCTCACATGTGGTATTGCTATATCCTCTAGGGAGGCCTTGAATCTTTTTGCCTCAAGCTTACAAATGTGGAAATCCTAGGCAGGTGTTTTCTTTTCCTTTTTGCCAGATTGTCAAAAATAACAAGAAAAGTAGAAAACACACATTTGTGGGGTAGGGAGGGAGAGAATGTGCTGGGAGAATTCATACTTAGGACTCATTACACTGACAAAGGTAGTAGAAAATCTTTCACTCTAGAGCCACTTAAGGAAAGGGCTCCAGAAATAAACCAATGGCTCCCTTTCTTGGGGACTCTAACGAAAGTCAACATGCTGTGAGTAGAAGCAGGGCAGCACAAGTCAGCAGGCCCATGAATTTACTCTTCAAATTCATGTCATCTAGGTGTTGAGTTTTGTCCTCTTGATGTTTGGTGGTAATGAAGAAAAATTAGGAGCAATTATTAATGGCTGGAAAAACTAAAGTTGCATAAAATCTATTCAGTGCAGAACAGTATTTACCGTTTAATATAACAAAGACTGAATATAGATTTCACAAAGAAATGAGATATTATTATTTTGGGATAGTGAAGAGAGGGGGGAAGGGGGAGGATGCTGAATAATAGTGAGCCAATAAGTAATAAGTAGTAAAAAAAATGTAATTCAGAAACGTAGGTTAAGTTCACAATGATAGTTAAAGTTGAAACCCTTTGAAGGAATTGCCTTTTAGAATTTGAAAGGGCAACAGTAAACTTGAGAAATGTTATTTTTTCTTTTGCTCTAAGCCTTTAGCACTATTGGACACTTTAAGTTATTAAAACCACATATAATCTTTTGTTTGAAACAAACATTAAGCATGAACGATCATAAATAGATCATAAATCACCCAGATCCAAATGAAATAGAGGCATGGCATGCAGCTTGGAAGTAGAGTTCAAGGAGAAACACACAAAGACGTCTCTACATAAGACCTACATTCCACAAGGGAAAGAAAGCCCTGAGCATCTGTGTCACCAAATACCATTCGGTAGATAAATCAAAGACCATTATAAAGTTGTAGGAAGGCTGCCAGAATAAACCAAGGCTTAGAATGTTGCATGGCCCTCTCAGTCACTGTTAAACAGGAGTGAGATAGAGAGAAAATATAATGGATGCAATTATATTTAGAATGGCTTCACCAGGTGAGCGGTCTGCGAAGAAGAAATTTCAGAATCCAGGGATTCATTTACTGTAAATCTGTAAAACTAAAGAACTGCACTATCACAACGAAATAACCCCCAGTCAACTGGAAATATTAGTGAAGTATCCTAAATGTCTCTTGAAAGACAGCGAACCATATACAAACAACAGAAGGGGGATTGGTAAATGGAGCCACAGCCATGAATATTACAGAAGAAGTTAATAGATTAGAATTTGCACGTGACAGAGCAATAAAACGCTAAAGAACTTAGCTAGTATGGTTTAAAAAAAAGTAAGATAAAAATGAAGACTGCTAAAAAAACAATGTTAGGTACTGAAAACATGGAAAGCACTACACAATATACATTAAAGTGTTCAGTAAAGGGGGAGATTTGAAATAAATATTTAATCAAGGAAGAAGCAGAAGGAGGCAAGACACTGATGGGTATATAAGCACCCGGTCTAGACCTGCTTCTAGAAAAGTCTAGAAGTTTTCAAAGGACAGACAGCTTTCACAGTGTGTACGTTACTTTCTTTCAGAACAGTTTTTTAACCTGTTTGAAGAACATTCAGTCTCTCTGAAGCTTACTTCTCTAATTATTAAAATCACACTAATAACAAAACCCTTGACTGTACAAAGAAAGGGAGTCAGGATCCATTTAAAGTGCTAGAGTAGCTAGGGGCCTGCGTCACAGTCAAACCTCAGCACTGCTATAATAAGACAACTATGGTTTGCAAATGCAACAGGGAAGAGATCTCATCTCACAAGTAGCCTCAGGAAAAGCACAGTTAAAGTGGTACGAGATGCCCCATTTCCCAAGAAACACAAAGGAACATTTACATAAATAGAGACAGGCTTGGGAAGAGGGGAAGGTTGACATTCTTATGGCTGTGGAAAATATGATGCTTGTGGGCAGTGTGGTACTTAATTTATATCTTTTCTGTGGAGTTTACTTTTTTTTTCTTGCATCCTGAGTAAATTCTGCTCAAGTTTGATCGATATATTTTCAATACATGGGGATGATGCATTTTCAAGCAATGGTCTGGCTTTGATGGGATTTCTATGGAACATGAGTGAACAGATCCATTTTTTTCTGGGTTCAATTTATATTGTTAGTGCTTCTGCTTCCATATTCTGGAGGGATCGCTTGTCTTGCCTAGTGGTGAGTCACATAAATTAAATACACTGGACATGGAGACTCATGATTAGGTCACCAAGGAGGCATGAGGGACCTCCCAAGAGGCCAGAGCAAACAAGCATCTCCACAATGGGTCTGGCACTTGGGCAGGGAGAAGAGGACTTGCGATTAGACATAACATGTCTCTGAGAAAGCCTAGGGTGCATCTCCCTAAAGTCGCCCATGATGTCAGCCATTGCCAAACTGCAGCTGCCTCCCAGAGGTCTCTCCCAGCTGCTGTCTATCAGCCAGCAGTGATGGGAAGACTCCTCCTTCCTGGAATATGGTCCAGCAACAGGGTCAACAATAGGAGTTACAACAGTGAGCATCTTAGAATTTTGAATATGCTCCTGACTTTCCAGAGTGCAGGCACGCATGCATGTATGTATGCATGCATGATTTGTATGTCTCCCTGAGCTCTCATCTGCATTCCTTTCCATTTTGTTTTAGGGATGGCTGTTAATTGATAGCTATGCTGCTGGGTGAAGGCCTGTGTACCATGACCTAGACAATTCAATTGTCTATTCCCACTCACCACACAAAGGACACATATTGGGAATCTTTCGTGGCCATGGCTGGCAACTTGAGGTCAGAAAAACTTAACGTTTCTTCTAAGGAACAGTTGACAATTTCAATTTCATAATTTTATAAATTGGGAACAATACCAAAGTAAGATGTTGAAGGCAAGAGCTGCACGGGATAAAGCTAGTAGAGAGGCTAGTTGTTGGGGGTCCACAAAATAGGGAAAGAACAAACAGATTCGAGGGACAAAGTGGCTGGATCGTGTACCTGTGTCATACTTTATCAGTGGCTAGAAAGAGAAAAACAAAAACAAAAACAAAAACAAAAGAATCAACAACAACAAACTTGAAACGATCCGCATCCCATTCAGCCACCTGCTAAAAGTCAATACAGCCCTCCTCTGCCCAGACCTGTGGTTCTTTCTTTTTTCTATTTAAGATGCTCAGATCAGACACTCACAGCAGATCCTGGAAGAAGAAACTGGAAGAGGAAAGGAGGGTAAAGTTGGGAGAGGGGTCTGGGAGTCCTGAACTGTGCTTATAGGTAAACATCTAAATCTCAGCGAACCACCTCATCAGCAACTCATGCCCCAAAACGTCAGAGTTTTGACCAGTTCACACTCTTTCTTACAGAGAGGGTTATAGACAGAAAAACATCTAGGAGGCTCCATTCTCCTTCTTCTTCCTGTGTTATATAACTCAGGCTTGATACTGGAGTCATCCCTATGAGCAATTGGTTAGAAGACATATCCTCCTACACTGACACCAAGATTCTCGGTTGCTTATGTCTTTGATGTAAAACAGCATAGTACTTGCATATATCCTGTACCTATGCACCTGGCAGACTTTAAATCATCTCTAGATTACTTGAAATACCTAATAACATTCGAATGCTATGCACATAGTTGCTATAATTCGTGGGTTAGGGAATAAAAGGAATGAAATTTGAACATGGTCACTGTGAACACATCTTTTAGTTACTAAATATTTACAGCCCATAATTGGTGTAGCCTGGAGCTGTTGGGCCTGTAATATGTTTAGCATGGTCTCTCCGTGCATGACCAGCTGACTTAAATTCAAGAGCAGAGGGTCTATTAAAGAACCCATATTCTGCTTTGAATTTGTGTCAGCTGAAGCATGAGACTGCAGTGTTATCTGGTGGGAGGAGATGACAATGTTATGGAGTAGGAGGAAATCTCCCCAGCCTCTAACAAAGCAGGATCCTCTGTTTTATATTCCCCAGGGCATAGGTGCCTATGCATGGTCTCCAACATTCCCACTGCCCATCTCACTGTCATCCATCTCCAGTAACCATACTTTCATCCTTGAAGATGCTTTAGTCTTTGTGAACTTCAAGCATCTTTAACCTTTATGTCATATTGATTTTGCATCACTTGAAAAATATAATAGTCCAATAAAGAGACTGGAGATAGATTCTTTCTGCCACCATATGGTTTCCTCATCCTATATTGATGGTAGAATAATGGGAAATTAAAATTACCATACTTCATACAGGATGAGATCTGGTTACTATATTTCCTTCCTTCCTTCCTTCCTTCCTTCCTTCCTTCCTTCCTTCCTTCCTTCCTTCCTTCCTTCCTTTCTTTTGGAAGATCTTAATAGGTTAGGTAGAATTTCTATAATTAGAATTGATCTAAAAAAAAAAAAGAATTGATCTAGAACTTCCAGAAAGGGAGAGTAATATGAATAATTACTTAGGGAAAGAAATCATGTGGCTTGTTGTTATGTTACCATTGAAGTCCAACTTGGGCTTCAATGAGCCTACTGAATAGAAGCATGGATGACTCAAAGGCAGTTGCATTTTGAAAGTCCATTCCAGCATGCATGAGTACTCATGAAGGCTGGAATCCTGGAACTATCTGTATGACTCCCAAGTAGTTAGGCAGGTGGATGGATCTCCTTGCTGTAGTCCTTACTGTTTCTATAACCTTAGGGAGGAAGGATCCTTAAGTATCTGGTCTGTTTCAGGAACTTCCTGAGACTTTTGAGTTGTTTCCTTCTAGAGTACTAAGGACTTAAACCTTTCTTAACCTTAAGGAACTTCACGCCAAGATAAATTGTTTCAATTTGGAGGAAATTGTTATATAGCCGTAGTTCAGAAGATTTCAGAGGAAAGAAATCATGATGCTGAGGATTATGGGGAAATAAACCTCCCTCTGAAGTTGATGAAGCTTATGAAGGTGAATATGCAATGGATACATTGAATCTGCCTTGATAGATGGATAGATCTGCCTTGATCTGTCCATTCCCTCTTGACTCTTGCTACACAAAGCATGCCTTAGACTTGAGAAAACGTAGAATTGTTTATGTAGAATATCAGTGTCCACCTCCAAATTTTCAAAACAGAATCTATTTTAACAAGAGTCTTGGGTGATTTGTATGTACATTACAGCTTGAAAAGCTATGTTAATCATGCAAGTTGTTGAGACACTAAGTATCCCTGTACATTTCCAGAAGGAATGAATGCCTTTGAATTGCAACTATCAACTGAGTTCTGGGTCATTACCTTGAATTTCATTTTACCAGCATTGTTTCTAAACACAATGGATAAGAAGGAAGGTGCCAAACTTCATTGAGCTCAAGAGAAGTCTTGCCTGCAAGCCCCAGTTCATGGAGGGAGTCTGAGGCTGATGGTCCACAGTGAGAGGAGTACTGGGCTGGAAGGACCACTTATTATCACCAAGGATAGGATTCTGGGCAAAATAGCAAGTTTGACATATGAATATTTCCCACATCAGAAAGTTTTGGATTTGCTGTATTGGTCTCCAAAGTGACCCAGTCGTGCTTCAGTTGGACATTTATCATAGTTAAAGTAGAAATCACACCATTAGCTTTCCAAGCAGTGATAACATTAGCTGTGTAAACAAAGCAAGCAAACGACCTTCATGAGATCCCTTGTTGTTGCTGACCCAACACCTACTCAGATGATTACTCAGGTCACATGAGAACAGGGCAAAGGGACCTCTGGGGACCAGAGTCTCCTTGTTTATTTTCTGGGAGTCTTCAGGCACAGGCTGGTTCCTCAAATGCCTGTAGACGATTAGGCTCTGGATATTCGGTTCTGTGCCAAACTCTGTCATGGTTATTTTTCTCCAGGAGAGAAAGTTCCTTGCAACTTACAGTGTTTTTAAATTTTTTTATTTATTTCTTTTCTGCTGTTGATACTCTGGCTCCTGAGAAGGGAGCCCTCCCCCTGGAGCTTCAGGGAGCCGCCTGCAGCGTGAGAGACTGGCCACCTCGGCAGCCTCACAAGTACATCCCGGGAAAGGCCAGAGCCTATCCTTTGTGATAATAATGATATCCGGGAGGTTACTTCTTAAGGCAGGGGCACCAACTTATGTTTCTTGTTTTCTTCTTTGTAGGAAAAAAATCTCCAGGGTATGAGGCAGACAATATGGTGTGTGCTGTCTTGGTTTTACTATGGCAAGGAAGGTAATACTCCTTCAATTCTCTGTTTGGCATCAGCTCTCGAGGAACAGTATCAATGATAGACAACAGACGCTAGGGGCCCTGGTGACAGATGGGTATGTGTTAAGCTGCAAGTTTACACATGGAAGCGTGTGCTGGTTACATGTGTACACGTGAACGTGTGTGTGTGCATATGTGTTTGCCCATATACACATAGGCATTTATGCATGTATAGGTAATATGCATGTGCATGTGCTCCTGTGTACATAGATACATTTATATTTGTGTGAGTGTATCATTTTTATGTACATGTAAGCTTGTGGGTATATATGAGTACTTGTGTGATCATATGAATGTATGTACATGTATGTGTTCTCCTGTTACTCCTCCTGTGGATACGTGTGTTTCCTTTTATCTCTCCTCTCCCTTTATCTGTCCTCCCCTCCCATCCCCTCCCTTCTCTTCTCATTGGCATCTTGACTATAGTGTCTCCCTATTCCTTGCCTATCCCTGCTTCTGGCAACCTTCTTTTAATCTGTACATCTGAATAGTCATACTTCAGTACCCATGGGGT
Organism: Rattus rattus; assembly: GCF_011064425.1. Classification (NCBI taxonomy): domain Eukaryota; kingdom Metazoa; phylum Chordata; class Mammalia; order Rodentia; family Muridae; genus Rattus; species Rattus rattus. The sequence continues at coordinate 45,102,824 of NC_046162.1, read as the reverse complement.
TTCATTCCAGGATTTCCGTAGATACCCAAATCTGACTTTCAAGGATGAGTAGTGAGCTCAGAGCCTGAGGCACAAGAAATCATGCCTGTTTTCTCATCATCCTCCTGTCAGAAGGCCAGGGTTCACTGGAAATTAGTTCAAGCTAACCCTCTTCATCAACAGCAGATGAAGCAGATGGATGCCCTGTCCTGGCTCTCTATGTACTTCCTCCCTGGCTCCTCTCTATTTCCTTCCTACCTCTGTGTGAACTATGCTGAGCACTATGCTCTAGCCCGCTGTTCTTAAGAATGTACCAGGAAATAAGCCACTTGCCATTGCCTTTCATATCTAGCTTGGTATGGCTTCCTGGTCTTATAACACCCACCAGCCCTGGAATCTCAACTGTGCCTCATGATCGCTGCTCTTTTCTGGTGCCTACATCCTATCAAATCGCATAGGCTCTCGGAGGAATGGCTCTTTCACTCAGTAGAAGTAGTGATCATGATAATCATGCCTATGGTGATAGAGATTTAGAAATCACAGTCCAAAGGGAAATTCTCCTGTCTTGCTCCTCAGGCTTCATAAAAAAGATTTCTTCATAAAACAGATAATAAATCTTTATAGAATAGTTGGCTCATCAAACTGCCAAGATTTCTTACCTATAAGTAGGTGAGTCGGTGTTGCTGCTGAGAAGCGATGTTGCTTGTCTGCTTCGAGACAGGGTCTACCTATGTCACCCGAGCTGGGCTTCAAGTTATACAATCCTTCTCTCTCCATCCTCCAAGTGTTGAGATTAAAAGCTACCATACCTGATGGTTTTACAGTTTTTAAAAGAGGCACAAGATGATGGATAACTTAGGATGGGATGTACATAGCAATCCCATTGGCCCTGAGGATGTGTAGTGGTTCACTGTCATCTATGACGTCCTATTAGTCCATGAAGAGGGCTCTGTTAATTAAATCAGGATGGTTTGGCTGACTCATCATGGTGCTCTAAACACATAGCCATTGACTTTTATGTTGAGTGTGTTTATGGAACACTTGACCCCAGGAACATATTCTCAACATGGAGCAAATGGATAAACACAAGGTAAACCTCCTCACATTAGAAAGAGTGCCAACTTCTCTGTCTTGTCTATTGGATTTTCAGCATGCAATTGTAAAACCAGACACTAAGGATGAGGACAATCCCCTGAGGAAAAGTCTTCAGAAACCCTACCTCACTCTGTCTGGTGTCATCGCACTGTGAAGCAGCCAGCTGATTTCAATCTCCATGCACAGAAGTGGCTGCAGACCAAGGTCAGATCAGCACAGATCTCGAGGCAAGTCCCTGGCACCTGATTCAACATTGTAAGATATCAAATGGTGGAGTCCTCCTAGGAACTCGGCCCAAGAGCTTATAACTCTGTATATCTGTCCTGCTTTCTCTTTTATGCCCAACACTTGTCCACTAAAACAATGACAAATCTAACAAAACAAAATGACCTTTCTCCTATCCTCCCCTCTCAGAGTCACACTGTTCGTCTGTCTATTGTTTTAGTGTCCCGTATCAGCAGCTGGCATGATCAGACACGGTTTCTCATTACAGTGTAAATTATATTGACTGTATCTGAGGTTTACCATGTGATTCTACTAGATATGTATAGTAAGAAGGTCTAATGGTAAAGCAAGCTCACATATTTAACATCTCACAGAGTTAACTTTTATTTTTGTGACAATTACCTTTGACCTACTTGTTTTGTCAAAATCCCTGACGCAGCAGCAGTTCTGGAACTGCACACAAGCCACGGGCTCTCATCCTATGTGGCTTCTACTTTGTATCTTTAACCACTCTTTCCCCATTTCTTTCCCCATGCCTGCCTCTGGCAACCTTTGATTTATTATGTATGGATCTCAGTAATGATCCTTCCTGGTAGGGTTTCAGTCAAGGGCCCCTGTAGATACCAAAATCGGCAGGTGCTCAAGTCTTTATATAAAACAATGTTGACATATATCCTATGAACACCATTCTGTAGAGGGTTTTGTTGTTTTGTTTGTTTTGAGATAAGGTCTAACCCAGGCAGAAGACTTTGCTTCCTAATCCCCTTGCCTTTACCTCCCAAGTGTAAGGATTACATGTACCGTCATACCCAGCCACTTCTGTATGCTTTAAATCATTCCTATATGACTTCTACTTAACATAATGTAAATGTGATCTACACAGTTGCACAGTGTCATTTATGGATTCTATTAGAAAATTCTAATTGTGTTCATAACAATTCAATAAAGGCTTATGTTAGTGCTATCAATATGTGGTTTAGCTGAATCTGCAGACAAAAACCTAGGGAGATGAATCCTTCATCATGGGAAGCCAATTGTGCATTTGGTTCCTGATTATGTCTTTAAATTCCACATGTAAGCAAGACTGTGCGGTAGTCCTACTGGATCTAGTTTATTTCACTTCACGTGATAATTGGTGTGTCTGTTGTGGCAAATGGCAGGATTTCCTTTATAAAGGCTGATTGATGTTCATGTGTGAGTCTATACCACCTTTTAGTTACCTGCCCATCCATTGGTGTTTTAGTGTCTGGTTGGAAACGAACTCTGAGTGAGTATGTGAGTGAGGTTAACCCTAAGATATTATGACTGACCTCATCCCGGACACTATTTCTTAACCAATGGCAGTGGGTGGTAGCTTCTTCTTCTTCTTCTTCTTCTTCTTCTTCTTCTTCTTCTTCTTCTTCTTCTTCTTCTTCTTCTTCTTCTTCTTCTTCTTCTTCTTCTTCTTCTTCTTCTTCTTCTTCTTCTCGTTCTCCTCCTCATCCTCCTCCTCCTCCTCCTCCTTCTTCCTTCTTCCTCCTCCTCCTTCTTCTTCCTTCTTCTTCTTCCTCCTCCTCCTCCTTCTTTCTTCTTCTTCCTCCTTCTTCTTCCTCTTCCTCTCCTTCTCTTCCTCCTCCTCCTTCTCCTTCTCCTCCTTCTCCTCCACCTCCTCTTCCTCCTCCTCCTCTTCCTCCTCCTCCTCTTCCTCTTCCTCCTTCTTCATTCAAATTTTTGGCTGTCAACACATGACCCAGGGTCTTCTCTGAGAATACGCAGAACTGTCTACTGAAGAATCCCAGATTTTCTTGTTTCGCAGCTACTGTAGATCTTTTCTGTGTTCAACCCTACTGTACAGCTTTAAAGATTATTTTAACCATGTCTTTCTCTGACTCTGAACAACAATCAATCCTTCCTTAGCCTAGCCAATGTCTGGAGACAGCACAGGACCTACCTACCCTCCAGCATCATTTTCCTATGAAAACTCCAACCATGCCCCCCCTAAAGGTCCCACAGTAAGGACCAGTATCCTCCATTTTCATCAACCTGAGACTTGGGAAGCAGCCAATCAGGGACAGTGCTCCAGAGCCCACCACAATGAGTCAAGCTCTGTTTACCTTGCCTTGTTCCTCCCTCCATGGAAATCATAATACAAGCTATCCTCCATATTTGCTTTCTCCTGATGTCTTCCACTGCATCATGGCTTCCCTGCCCAGCATGCCTGGCTTTGTATTTCTAAGGATCTATGCATATAAAATACTTCTTTCTTCTGGTAGGTGTTTCTGTCTTACTAGTCAGAAGCAAAGGCCAGCAAGCACACAGCAATGCAATGCTTTTCCTGGGCTTTCTTTATATGTGGGCTGCTGCTGGGAGGTGCCCTCTACTCTTGGGAAGTCTTTTCTACCCTCAATTCCCTCACAGACCTACTTCTTTTTTTTTTAATATTTTATTTATTTAGTATATATAGGTACATTGTAGCTGTCTTCAGATACACCAGAATCTGTTATAGATAGTTGTGAGCCACCATGTGGTTGTTGGGAATTGAACTCAGGACCTCTGGAAGAGCAGTCAGTGCTCTTAACCGCTGAGCCATCTCTCCAGCCCCACAGACCTACTTCTTAAAGAAGGCATGTGTCTTAGTTGAACCTAGATCCAATCAAGTTGACAGTCAAGATTACCCATCATTTGCATTTGGCCTACTATTGCAATAAGGTTAGCGCATATCCCTCCAGGGCTAAGCATGGGAAGAGAAGAGATTGGAGGGGCTGGAGAGATGGATCTATGTTTAAAAGTGCTTACTTCTTTTCCAAAGGACCCCAGTTACCTTCCCAGAACTGACATATTGGGTGGCTCAAAGCACTTGTAACTCCAGGTGCAGGGAATCTGACTCTCTCTTCTGTCCTTTGAGGGTGTCTATATGCATGTGCACATACATGCTGAAATATATCATTAAAAATAAAAGAACTCATTTTTAAAAGGAAGGATTACTGAAATATCTTCCTTCCCTGACAGATTGGCAAGATGGCTTTTTTCCTCAGAGTTCAGATGAGGATCAAAGCTGGCCCATGTTTTGTAGCTCTCAGGAGACTAAAGATACTGGTTGCTTCACTACAAAGAACTGTTAGAATACTGGTTGTCCACTCTATAAATATATTTCTCTGTTAGAGTCCATTGCTCTATTAGGCATCCCTGTTAGACAGGATTTAACAGCACTAGGTTATTTTCCTTTCTACTATGAGACAATATAATAAAAATACAGTTTTAGGATCGATAGATAGGGCCTCCCCAGACAGGATACCTAACCTTGATCTTGAACTTCTCACCCTCCAGAACCAAGAGAAAACAATTCCTGTTGTTGACACAGTTTATAATAGCTGTGCCATAACGTTCCCCAGGAGAGCGTCACATGGTCAAGTCCATGTGGGGACCACCGCCATCTCCCAGATGAAGGCTTTCATTCTGCCAACAAAACCTCTTCTCCATGTCACCAAGACTTAGGACTGCTACAGCCCTCACACAAAAAACTATGTCAAACCCCTGCAGGGCTAGCATTTTTGTCCCCCGCACCAGGCTTGGTGAGCCCTACCCATCCATCCTTGTTTCCAAGGTCCACTAACTTCAACATGGCAACATCTCTTCTCCAAGAATCCTACCCTTTGTGTCTAGAGCAGAACTCTGGACATGGTGTCTTATACTCTCCTCCAAGCCTTTCCTCTCCTCTCCAAGTCTCACCATCAAAGCTTTCTCTAGAAGATCATCTTTCCCAGTTTTAAAGAGTTAGAGGAAATTGAGAAGAATTCTTTAGTGACTTTCATATAGCTGTTTGTCATGATCTTTCGCTTAGATAAGGGCACTACATGTTTTTAAAATTATACAGGCAAGATAGGCATTAAGGATCGTGTTTCTTCTCACAGATCTATTGTGACGAAAAAACAGATGATATTTTCAAACACTTAGTTTTCTGTGCCTGTGCAAAATCTCTCTGTTTGGACAAGGCGGTGATCTGTATTAGTGGTTCTCAAGCTTGGCAGCACATCAATAAAACCTGAAGAACTTATTTAAAATTCATGTGTCCGACTCTCCTCCAGATCCACTAAATCAGTCCTAGCCAGCAGCGTTTTTTATCAAGCTTCACCTGTGAGTTTTCTTGCACTGCTCTGTACATAGCTTTTCCTGATGGTGGCTAGTTAGAAACAGCGATGGTGACTGACGCATGAAGGATGGGTAAAGTCCTACCAGGAAGTAGTGTACACAGAGGTTCACAGAGCTCCAGCTTCCACAGAGGGCCCATTGGGAGTCAATACCAGCAACAGCTTGTTTTTATTTATTTGTTACTAGGGCTTCATCCATTCCTTAGTTTTCTCTACCCCTCTATAATGTCCAGTTATCTCCACTCCCAGTTGGTCAGTTAGCTCCCTGTCCAATCAGTCACTCTGGAACATCTCTGTTTAACAGAGTTGCTAAGAACCCAACCTTCAACCCCACAGTGACTGAGTTCCAGTGCTAAGTCCTTGCTAACCAGTTTACACTCATGCTCTTCACTGGTCTCGATGACTCCAGCCTGTGCTGCCAATTCTCTTGTTTTGTGTCTTGGTAGCCTTGGGGATTTTAAACATTTCACCCCTTTCTATTCCTCCATAATCAGAGGATTGAAGTTCTCCATGGTTCTCACCAGTAACCTCTGGGTATGAAAATTTATATCGAAAGCTCATGACCCTTCAAATGTTTTCCTGATCTGCTATTTTGATTTGTCCTCTTCTCCTTGGTAAATATCTCCTCCCTCTGTTCTCACTTGTATCCCTAGTTCTGGCAGTGGGTGAAGGGGAGGAGGGTCTTGGGTGCTAGTAAGAATTTAAGTCTTTCCTTTTCATGGTTCATGGAGTCTAAGGCGACTGGAAAAAAATCTAATTCTTTCCTCTGGGCCTAACCTTCCCTATGTTCACCCCCCTTTAAAGTTACTAGAGTTATTCCTATAATTTGTAGGGTACCCCCACCAAGTTCCCCATAATACCCTTTCTTCTAGTTGCCTGTTGTCTACAGACTCAACATTCCAGAAAAGCCTGATGCTAATGTGCATTTTCAGTTTTGACTTCCATTTTCCCCCCTATACTCCTAAATTATTCAAATTTCTCATAATCTCCCAAACATGTTGTCTTAATTCATTTGAGTTTCCATAACAAAAATGTCACAGACTGGGTGGTTAAATAAACATTCTCACAGTTTCGAAGCCTGGGAGTTCAAGATCAAGGCAGGGACCCTTGATTTGTCTGGCAAGGACCTACTTTTGGTCCATAGGTGGTTGTATTTTTTCTGTGCCTCTATGAGATGGAAGATACTGCAGCAGCCTCTGAAAGTTACTTGTAGTACTAATTCATAAATAATGGTGCGGGTTTTTAAAGTAATCTTATCTAAAGTGGATACAATTCTTAAAATCTATATAGAATGAACCTGAACCCTTCAAAGGCCCACCAATGTCAGAGACCCCTATTCATCTGTACCATTCTAGAACCAGTTCTCTGAACTTGAGTACCTGCATCCCACTCCTTATAGAAATCCTTTTGGTTTTCTCACAGCCATTGTTCTCATTCTCCAGTTCAGAAATGAACCTTTCTGGGAATGTCTTTTTGACAGATACTGTGAACAGCTTAGAGTATACCCTTGTCCTTCTGAAGCTTGCACACTCAGGGATAAGGCAGCCAAACATAAGGCTATGAGAAGTACTCATGTGGAGGTGCCTCGAATGTGATAGACAGTCCTAACACAGATGTCAGGTCTACTTAGAATACAGAGATCATGGTCATGGTCATGGTCATGGTCATGGTCGTCGTCGTCGTCGTCGTCGTCGTCGTCGTCGTCGTCGTCGTCGTCGTCGTCGTCTTCTTCTTCTTCTTCTTCTTCTTCTTCTTCGTTAGTATATGATTCAGACTGACCTTGAACTCAAGATTTTCCTCTTTCCTCTTTCTAGGAATGGAAATTACACCTGAGAGTCACAATACCCAGTTGAGAGACGAAAAGTTTGGAAGTCTTCTATGTGAAAATGAAGTGATACTTGAGACTAGGAAAATGACAAAAAGAACCAAATAGATGAAGTTCACCAAATAGAAGAAGTTTGTTTAGAAAATGTGCATATGTATGATTTTCTTATAATATTTTTGTCTGGGTTTGGTGTCTAAGAAAGACTAGGTTCATAGACTGAGTTCATTTTTCCTTAGGAATTTGTCCAAACTTGGGCTCTAGTGATGGGTCAGTCTGACCTAGAAAACACAAGGACCTGACTGAGTCTGATTCCCAGAACCCATTTAAAGATGCCAGGTGTGGTAGTCCCATTTGAAATCCCATTTCTAACAAGTGAAAGAAAAGAGGGTCCTGAGAATCACTGGACAACCAGTCTAGCTGCAGTGATCAATTCAGGTTAGGGAGAGACCCTGTGTCAAACAAGGTAGATAGATAGCATTCTTGAGGATGACACCTAAGTACATACATTAATGTATACTACCAGTACACAGACAAACTACACACATGAACATGTTAGTACATGCAAAATGTACACACACACACACACACACACACACACACACATTTGTCCAAACTGATTTAATTTTTTATTAGCATTTGGGAAATTTCACTAGGCTCAGGGCTGATATTTCCTTTAGTGGAAGGTTTTACATACAGTCAGTTTTTTAGTTTTCTAAGGTAGACGAAGGATGGTATATTCAGGTTATCTAGTTTTTCCTTGAATGCTAATTGGTCATGTGTCTTCTGAGGAATCTGCCCTTTCTTTCTTAGGTGTCTCAGTTATCATAAACTCATTTATAACAACCTTTTGACATCCCTTTCATGTCTGCCTATTTTTAGCGATGCCTCCTCATGTGTGCCGTTTCTCATTCCCAATGTTATTAATTTATGAATCCCTTGCCTCCTCCATGATGAGGTCTGGCTATAGCCACAAAAAATTTCATTGATCTTTTCAAATTTCCAGCTTTTGATCTCATTCATCTTCTCTACTAAAGCTTTTAAAAGTTTCATATCTCATTGGAATTTGCTATACTTCTAATGTTCCAGTGTTCTGTTACTTTGAGTTTAGGGTGTTCTTTTCTGGTATTGCATTTTGTTATAGGAGGAGGCTCAGGCCACTGATAGGAGTTTGGCCTTTGAGATTTGCATTCCAGATGGTGAGAAGAGGAGCTATTTCCAGTTCTGTGTGACTTCTGATTCTTTCAGGTCAAGGTTAGAGACAGCAAAATGGAGTCATAAACTAAAAGTGTTCAGAGATCCAAGACTGGAGGGCATTGCTCAGGGGAAGAAGACAGAGGAAGAAAAGGACCCTGGCTGAGTCTGGAGAATCTTTAGCGTCTGGAGGTTAAGAACCAGAAAGACCTGGAAGGTGGTGCCACATTCCCTCCTGTCCTAGCAGGCACAGAGCCTTTTTGAGCCACATTCGGAGTATTATAACTGCCATTCACCATGCTGCCATAGAGCACCTGTTAATGGATGAATGAATGAATGAATGAAAAGACCAATGAGGTGAGGAGATGATTGGAAAAATATCAAAAGGATAGAACCACAGAAGACAATTGTAGGAAAATGAATTGGGTGGACCTATTTTTTTCTTGGGTACCAATCCTGTGCTTTGTGAAGTCCTGGAGAAAAGGCTTTTCCCATCACTTCCTTGGACACAGTGAATGCAGACTGGAACCCATTGGCCTTCTGCTACAGAACCCATGAGGAGACAAAACAATGTATTCATGTTCGGCTTCCCGGATTGACTTTCTATTCCTTTGGTCTCTTGTCTGTTTTCACCCAGATCAAAGACTGCTTGTGAAATGTTTTGGCCCAGAATAGAATTTAAGATTCACCAAGGGCAAGAGCAGACATTAATAAAAAACCATTTGGACCCTTTGGAACTGGGGACCACTATATGGGTCAAAGAGTCCGGGTGTATCCCTGCCAGCCACAAGAGACATAAAGATGTTGTTCCAAAGAACTGGGCTCCGGGTTAGTGACAGGCTCCATGGCTACCCCCTGCTGTGCTGGAGCGCCAAACCTCCCCCCTTGACTCACAGGACTGGCAGAGACAGTGACAGGCGCCTGGCCCAGGAGCCTGGCTGACATCCGGCTGACCGAAAGCTGAGCAAGAGAGCTCCAGAGAGCTGCAGAGAAAGGCACCCTTCTGAGGTTAACCACGATATTTACAGTTTCGGAATTTCTGCAGAGAGCTGTGGTCTCGTGTTTTATACATTCAGCAAGTTGAATAGACCCTGGAAGGTTTAACTGTCCAGTTGAACCTATAATAAAGTTTATTTTGATTAAAACCTGCAACGAGCCTGAGTTTGGAGTTTGCGGCCTGGTGGCTTTACATAAACAGTTTACTTAATATCGTTTTTGGCTCTTGTTCAATAAACCACCACGATAATCCCATTCACAGACAAAACAGATCACAGATTAGCAGACACGCTGCTGTAAAACAGCCGGGTACCTGCACTTTGCAGGAAGGAGAGTGTCTGTTTGGAAGAGGGCACTTGTTCTCCTTCGGAGCAGAAAGCACACTTTCTTTGGATAGCTAAAGAGGCAAAGGGTTGCTACATTGCTCTGCTTCTTTTTATACCACAAAAATAGATTTTAATTAAGCACATAAAGTGAGCCCGGCTTGGAGCTGTTACTTTCCAGAGAAGGCAAGCTGGCTTTGTTCAGGTTGGAAGAGACCCTAGGCAAACGCCAAAATCACCTATGCTTACATTTCATTTTAATGTGCTCAAGTTCAATAAAAGTTTATCATCTCCATTAAACCAGTACCTATTGGAATCTTCTGATTTAATCTTCTTAGCGCACGGAACCACATGAAAGAAATCAAGACCCCAGAACAAGGCTGTGTCCATGGGGGGGCAGGATTACATAAGAGGAACGAGGCAGCATGGCTGGCTCCCTGTCGGTCTCACCTGGTCTGGTCTTGGTGAGCGCTTGCCTGTACATGTGGATGGAGCTCTAAGCCTGCAGTACCCTGGCTGCCTGCCACAGTGCAGCACGCCGGGGAGTCTGCCAAGCTTGGGAGTCCTCAGCTGCTCAGTGTCACAGCACCGCCGCGATCCCACACAGAACATGAATTGTGTGACATTTGAACAAACAGATGTCACGCGGAGGGGTGCGAGTCAAACGTCTACTGGCAGCAGCACAGTAAGGACATAGATCTTGATTCCAACCCTGGAGACCTGAGGTGCACACATACACATACATACATACATACATACATACATACATACATACATACACACACGTTCTCCTACACACTTATACTCACATGCATATGCACATTCATATATACTAATACACATACACACTCATACACATGCACTCATACACAAACACACACATGCATGCACACACACACACACACACACACACTCATACACACATACACACTCATACACATGCCTTTTCCTGCAAGGGACAGAATCACTTTCTTCTCGTCTTCCATGTGGCTTTTCTCATAAACACTAAATAAATAAGTCAGTAAATAAATGAAATCTCCTATACTTCATGGCTGGGTATGAGTAGAGTCCAAGACTCAGATGTGTTAAGTCATTGATTCAAGCTATGGTGTGACCTTGTGACATGGTCATAGAAAACATGAGTGATTGTAGGGATGCGTGGATGACCACAGACGCCTGCTCGCTTGACATAAATCTTGAGATGTGCATAAGCCAGGGAAACCTAGGACTGCAAAGGGAAGCTGCAGTCCATTTTCTTAGAAAATTCAGTGAGAACTGAGGCAGGAGGAACATTTCTTAGGAATCCAGGCAGAAAGTCCTGGGATGGAGGAAATGTTTTTCACTTCATCCATGCATGGAACTTGGGGAAAACTGAAGACCACAGCTCTTTGTATTAAGTATTTTTAGCTTTGGGACCAGAAGGTGACTATTGCCCTTGATGTCTTAATTTCAGGATAATGTCAAAAGTCACAAGGGCCTAGGGTGGAAGAACATGGAACAGAACCTTTTGGACTTCTGCAGGGCTATCAAGATTTCTGAAAATACCTGGTTAAACGTTGAGAGAGGAACTAGATGTTCCTCTTACACAGGCTTAGATGAGCCGCTCAAGGCTGAGGGGCAGCGGGACAACTCCTTTCTCTACTACTATTTCATTGATAGGTTATTTGCAGCTCCTCTACTGAGCTTAGGCTTAGTAGACTGTCAGTCAACTTGGGTTGCTGCAGCAACCATAGACTGGGGGAAAGGTGGGGAGCTGGACTCCAGACAAAATTTCATTTCCCAGCATTATGGAAGCTGCAGAGTGATTTATCAAAGTACTGGGCAAATAGGTTTCGTTCTGCAGCTTCTTAAGACACATATGCACCGCTCTTTCTGTGTCCTGATACAGTGGAAAGAGAGTGAACAGAACGTCTATGGGATCTCTTAGGGGACCAATTCCAGGAGACCAGGAGCACTGTCATGCCACATCTAACACTAATCACCACCCAGGGCCCATTTCTAAGTATCTTTACACTGGGGGCACGGTTTCAATTCATAAATGTGAAGGAAGAAAACATATAAAGTTCATACCAAGACTTTGTCAGGGTGCCAGAGATATTTCAATTGTTTATGCAACAGTCAGGGAGAAAGAAGCAAAGAGGATCTTGGGAAGGACCCCTGCAACCATCTACTTCCTTGACTTGAGGTCTGAAGGTCCACCTTCATTACTGAGTGCATGGTCCTCAAGTGCACCAAGTCCAGTTGCTCTTTCAGGTCCTGGAAGACCTCAGCTAAACTCTCAGCACAGCCGTGTTTCTTAGTCTTTGGTTTGCAGAGTCTGTGCTCACCATCCCATGCACGGTTTCCTTCTGTTCCAGTCACTCATTGCCACTTCTAATATTTAAAACCATTTATAACATTTTGTATGTTTATTTTTGTATTATCTGGCATTTCCCAGTTGTTGGTAATATGGCTTCTATGACATCATGATTTTCTGTGTCCATCCAAAGTGAAAAGTATCTTGCCCTGGCAGACTTGCAGTAGCGTGCACTGACAAATCTGAACTCCCATTGAGAGGGTGAGAACAACATTCTGTGGCCGTCTCAGATGGGCCTTGGATGAAGGGAAAAACTTCGACAAGTGAACATGTCTGGCCAGGAGGGAAGCAGCTCACCCTTTTCTGTCCTCAAAGACAGTCCTTCTCTGTCTCTATCACTGGAAGGGTTGAAGACTGTGTGCGATCCTTGCAAATCTTTTCATTTGGAACGTGAGTTGTGCAAGTAAAGAGCAGTAAGTTTCATACTTTGAATGTTATGCTTTCATTGAAAGATACTGAATGATTCTGAAAAGCACCAAATTATACTTTAGGTTGTAGGTGTCCCTATGGATGAGAGAAAGTGAGAGGGTGAAGAGAAACAGTGAGACAATGACTGAGCTATGGACTCAGTTTAGGTGCCCATCAACAAATGAACAGATGAAGAGAATGGGATGCATGAACGTGAATGCACATACATATTCATACATGAGTACAATGAATGCATACATGTATGCACACATGCACACACAAACATAAACACACATGATGGAGCTTTATCAGTCATAAAGAATGAAATTAAAGCATTTATTGGACAATACATGAAACTAGAGAACATATTAAGCAAAAATAGTCAGATTCAGAAAGACAAATATCCCATGCTTTCACATTCACAATCTAAGTGTGTGTGTGTGTGTGTGTGTGCGTGTGTGTGTGTGCGTGTGTTTCTCTCTGTGTGTGCAACTAGAAAGGAGTCTATTTGAAAAGAGGAAGAGATCCTTTAAGGAGAAGCAAGAAAAAGTAACAAGGGTAGAAATGATCTATAGGTATGAATATGTCACAAAATGTTTATTATTTTGCACAGTGCATATGCAGTTTTTTAAACAGGAAAGTTGTAGAGAGTTTATTCAGCAAACATGTAATGACAATGTCTAAGAACAGGACTTGTGCTTGATGCTGTCCCATCCATTCTAGTCAATGAGACCTGCTTCCATACACAGGCAATGGACCTGATGGATAAGAAGGTGTGCAAGGCAGGCCAAAGAGGACCCTTACAAAACCATATGTAATGATGCTCTTGACCACTAAGCTCACTATATAAGCCTGAAGTGCATTAAAGCTTGGGCTAGGGCTGTCCACCACTCTCTGGTCAATACTGAAGGAACTGTAATCCAGGGTTCAGAGTGGCTCCCTTTCCAGACCCAGGCTCCTGAGGTCTTATTGGTGGGTTAAGCATGGTCTACCTCTCTTCCTGTAGCAACAACATAAATTCAAGTTCAGAAACCAGACAGCAGCTAAGAGGGAGCTGACTTTGAAGTTTAGGGCCTTAGGTTGAAGGGAATTCTCTTGGCTGAGTTACAAAGGGAATGAATGCCGTCATAAGGAAAGTAGCTTCAGATTTTCACTTTATCTTCAAAATAAAAGATTAGGGACACAATTCTGATTGAGATGGCTAAGCGGGTGTTTGTATAATTGAATTTCATGCTCATTATTTTCCTCTGAAGTGGTGTACACAAGCAGTCATTGGAAAGTAAGGTTAACAAGCACACTGGCTTTGCTGAACTTTACGACTTCCTTAAATTTCAAGGTTCTTGCTGTCTTTGCGATGGCTGCCATGTAGTATGAAGGAAGGAATTCTGATAGAGCTGGGAGGGGCCTGGGAAGGCAAGCCTCTGGAAGATATGCTTTTCTGACATCAGCAAACCTGGGTAAATAGTTCAGTTTTTGCACACGATCAAACATAGTCCAAGGGAAACTTCCAGCTGCATTGGATAGGCTAAATCATGGAGGTTTAGCATCTCTCAATTGAACCATGTCAGAATCCAAGTAAGTCTGTACCACAGACTTCTGTGATGAGTATATCACAGAATATATGTCCTAACTCATCCGTCCAACCTCACAGAACCTACACACTGGGCTGGGTCCTTTGGGCAACAATGATATATTAATGCAGGCTGAGAGAAAAAGGCAAGAAGCTGCCTATATAAAGTGTGTTGTGTTCTGTATGGATTTGGAGAAAATAGTCATATGCCCATTTTGCCCCTTAATCAAAGACGTCTACACAAGATATTAGTTATTAGAACTCATGTCAAGATTCAGTTGGAACAAGCCAGGCTTCATAAGATTTCCACATCTGACTGATGGCAGATTGTGAGTCTTTTTTGTAGACAGAAGAAGGAGTTGGGGTAACATTTGCTGAGCTAACCCTACCCAGGCATCGCTCTGATGCTTACAGTGCCTTAGCTGAATCTCCTTCCCTGAGGTTCTCAAGCATTTTTCAGGAAATCATCAGGTGTCTTTTGATTTGGTCTTTCCTGTACCAGTACCCTGTTGAGTAAGTGGAGCTCAACGCTCTAGGCTTCAGTGTGGCAGCAACGCCACACTCCTACAGTTCTATCTAACACCGCCTCTAAGGTGTCTTGCCTCCTTCAGTATGAACCTGATGTCCACATCATGCTATCTGGGCAGCAGGAAGATGAATAGCACACTCAGAGAAGGTGTCCCAAGGTCACACACCACAGGTGACACCTGGGTATCTTCTCCATGGTACAGTATTCAGGTGCCTGTGGATTAAAGGGACAAACTATAGAAGGACCGTTCCCACAGTTCTCTCCAAACTAGTGGGCTTCAAATGATGGGGAAGAGGGTCCCTCATTTTCCTAAATCCAGTCTGTAGATTCTTTTCCAGGAAATCTGGTCTCTATCCCCCACTGAGGGGGCCAGAGTCTTGTTGACATTTCCTTCCCGTTCTTTCCATCCTTCCAAAGCCCCTTACTTGCCCCTTCTTAATAACTCCCTCAGTCCAGAGAAGGGATTTCAAGGTTGGGGGGGATGTATCAGAACAATTAAACAAATTACAGCGTCCAAAGGACTCTCAGGAATCCAGACGGAGCAAAAATTATTATGTTTAATATAAAACTGAACTTAAAATAATTCTGCTCCATGTTTAATAACAACAGGTATGGCTGAGCTAAGCCAAGTCCTCTTGGTCCTCCCAGCCAGGCAGCCTGGCTTCTCTTAGCAAGAAAGATAAAGCAAACGAGAGCTCTTGAAAGCTGATAGAATCTATCACTTCTGAAAGAATGCAAACTGTACAAATACTCAGGTTTTAAAACAAAATCCCTCAAAGCCAGCATTGCACAATGAGGTCGGCACGGTCTGGCAGGGCCCATTGGCTTGTCTCTCAGCCGTGCAGTGCTTTTTCTTGTGACCAGAACATCTATGACATATAGACACAGCCTTTGCCTCTGCACTGTATATTGAACCCGGGAAGGCAGAACCCCCATAGCTCAAGTTTACAGAACTACGTGACAGTGTTTGAAGTAGCTTAGCTGAGACTCAAACAGTCTGACATCACAGCCTTCGGGAGGATGATGGAAATTTCTTAATTTCTTTGGAAAATTGGAAAAACAAATTCTTTTCAGGTACTGTGTTGGCCACCCAAGTGCAGCTGTTGGGCTGCTGTATTTGTTTCGGGGGGGGGGAAAAGCATACAGGAATGCAGTGTGTGGAAGGTACCGTCCATTCTGGATGGCCTGTACTCTGGCATGTGGTCTATGTTTTGGCAGCAGCGTGTGTCGTAGTGTGTGCCCAGCTGTATCCAGTGCTCTCTGCTCGACCTCTGGATTAATTCCCTTTTCTTTTCTGCCTTTGTGCCTTTGGAGGCTGACCCCGTTGAATCCCATCCTTTCATTTGGTGGGCTTACACTTCCAGCTGGGCTTGGCCAATGAGAGACATTACGAGGAGACGGATGAGTACAAAGGATCCTGCTTCTAAACCTCCATGTCTCCGAAAGGTCTACAGACACAGTTGCCTTGGTTGTTTGTTGTGGCCAGGGGGTAGTATCAGCTGGTCCCCGGGAGACGCACCTTCTCCTCCCTTCGTGATGCCATCTATTTGGCATTGGAGCCAAGGATGCTCGGCAGATCACCCCTTAGTCCAAGCGACTGCTCAGGCGCATCTGGCTCTAATTTAATTTGAGTGTGCTAATATTATACTGATCGTGCAGAGGACAAATGAGATAAGCTGATGTAAAGAACAAAATGAGTATTTTTTTCACTCCCTTTTAACCATTCTTTTCCCTGTTTTAGTTTGCTATGATTTAGACATGGTTTTAGATTCGTGTTTCATGAAAAGTGTGTGTGTGTGTGTGTGTGTGTGTGTGTGTGTGTGTGTGTGTGTGTGTGTGTGTGGTGTCTGGAAGCTTGGTACCAGTTGAGTGGGATGGCATAGAAGGAGGTGGTTAGGTCATTGGGAGCTCCACTCTTGGAGTGGGTTAATGCTAGTCTTACAGAGTGAGGCGGTTCCAACAAGTGCAGGCTTGGTCCATGAATCCTTGGACCATGAAGCCTACTTTAGGCAGGCTACCACCTGCCATATCGTGATGTAGCCAGATCTGGTTGTTCCTTCTGGACTTTCAAAGATCTGTTTGTGAGTTACATCGTCTTTTCTTAATCCACGGCTCAGATTTTCATATTTTTGTTGTTGTTGTTTCTTCGTGTACCTTACTGACTCTTAAAACTGCTGTCCAGGAGAATATCACCTCTTTCTAACCAAAAGTTATCAAGTGACATATTGGTCCTGTCTATGTTTCACATATTTAGTCCACAGATTGTTCCAGAACTTTCTTTAAGCATGTAATGAATCTTTCCGTTATTTGTTTACTCCAGGAGCAAACACATAATGCACTTCCTAACATCAGGACACAGTAAAAGAAAATATTACTTTCTTCTTTTCATCTTTCTTTTAGGAGGGATTAGGCTGAGACAAGCTCTCACTGTGTAGCCTAAGATCACTTCAAATTCACTGTGGAGGGCCTTGGATTCAAAATCATCCTCTTGTCCCCCTAAATTCTAGGACGCCATGCATAGGTGTTTCTATGTTTCTTTTTTTTGTTTGTTTGTTTCAGGAAAACTTTCCCTTCAATCATTATCAATTTCCCCTGAGTGCTACTATTTAGATCTAGTTTGTTTCCCAAAGTTCATTGTTGGAGCTTGGTTCCCTGAGGGCAGGGACTGGGAAACACTGGGAGACTTTAGAGCTTAAGGCATGTGTCATGGTACCTCATTAGTTGTCAACAAATATTTCTTATGAACAGGGTCCCAGACATTCCCTTCCCA
>NC_046162.1:44767738-44785330 GCF_011064425.1 Rattus rattus | reverse complement strand
TCCTCTGGGCTTCCTTTATTATTTTATCTCCCCTTTCCAAGTGACCAGTGTTCAGTTTGCAGACAAGCATGCTGTGACTTCCTACGGTGCCCATGTCCACTTGGTATTAAATCCTACGGTTCCAGAGCTAATCTGCCTCTTTTTAATGGTTCTCACTGACACTCTCATTTTTTTTTGTCCTGGCCTACTTTCCGGATTCCATTTAGCTGTCTGATTGTCTTCATTCTCTTGAAAAATGATAGCACTTCTTTAAGACAATTTACTCTGAATACTTTGTCAAGTAGTTTACAGATGAAATCTTTCCTTGGAGTCAGCTTCTGGATATGTTTTGTTCCTTCTAATGGGCCATGATTCTGTGGACTTGTATGCATGTGTGTGTGCATGTGTGTGTATGTTTGCGTGGGCACTGTGCCTGAGGGATCTTCTGCTAAGTTTTACGTATTTGAAAAAGCAACCTCCTCTCTCAGTCTTTATTGAATAGCCACACAGAGGATGATCTTTACCAATCAGTCTTCTGCAGGTTCTAGGCTCCTCTGACATCTCGGGGAGAGGAGGTGGGACGCAACTTCTTTGCTTTTCACGTGTTCATGTCTTGATTTGGTGGAGGATTGCCTAGTGAGGTGGTAAAGCACACTTGTGGGTATATCTGTGAGGGACTTCTCAGAGCAAGGAAGAGAAGAACCTGCCTATATTCAAGGTTCTGAGGAGGAAGGGAGGAAGTGGGGGGGAGGGGAAGGAGTGAGGGGAGGGAGAAGAAGTGGGGGGAAGGAGAGGAGGAAATGGGGGGAGGAGGAAGACAAGGAAGAGGAGGAGGAAGAGAAAGTGGAGGAGGAAGAGAAAGTGGAAGAAGAGAAGGATGAGGAGGAAGAGAAAGAGGAGGAGGAGAAGAAGGAGGAGGAAGAGGAGGAGAAGGAGGACAAGGAAGAGAAAGTGGAGGAGGAGGAAAAGAAAGTGGATGAGGAGGAGGAAGAGAAAGAGGAGGAGGAGGAGGAGGAAGAGAAAGTGAAGGAAGAAAAGGAGGAGAAGGAAGAGAAAGAGGAGGAGGAGGAGGGGGAGGAGGAGGAGGAGGAAGAGGAAGAGGAGGCTGTGTTTAGGCTTTCTCTTCTCTCTGCAGCACAACCTCCGTGAGGGGCAGCTTTGTTCTGCCCTGTCCATTCCATGCTGATGTTTTGCTTTGTCACGGAGCCAGACTACGGTGGACTAAAATGCCTGAAACCACACACCAGGCGCAAACACAACGCTCCTTTCCTGTCTCTCCTGTCACAGGATGCTGACACAGCAGTGCTTGTTCTTGTCAGAGAGGCTTGGCGATCTCCTTTCCAGGAGCTTGCATCGCTCCCTTGCATCTTTCTTTAACTGAAAAAAAAAAATGTTCACACAATATATTCTGATCATGTGCTCTCCCTGCTGCAGTTCCTTTAGATCCTTCCATTTCCTTCCTGTTTCCTTCCCATTTCCTCCCATTTCCTTCCTCACTCAGCTTTATGTTCTTTTCCCGCTCTCTCTTTAATTTAAAATCAAACATACAAACAAGAAACACAAAAAATGCCCAGAAAACAATAAATTGAAAACAAACAAGCAAAAGACAGGAAGACAAGCAAAACGAAACCCAGCAACAAAAACCAAACAAGCAACATGAGACCAAAAACGTCTTTGAGTTCGTTTTGTGTTGGCCATGGGGCCTGCGCTGAGGTTAATATACCCAGTGAGATTCCATTGGAGAACCAATTTTCCCTGTCAGTGGCTATCAGTTGCAGCTAGCTTCTTGGCTAGGATGGGAGCCCTTGTCCACTTCCCCCTGTTGGTGCTGTGCTGTGACCTGTGCAGCCCCTGTGCACAGTCTCTGTGAGTTCACATGCATCTGCCTTGTCATGTCTGGAAGACACTGTTTCCTTCAGAATCATCCATTACATCTGATTCTTGTGATCTTTCCTCCCCCCCCCTCCTCTCTCCCTCCCCCTAGCCTCCCTCTTCTCCCTTCCTCTTCCCCCTCCCCCTCCTCTTCCTCCTCCTCTGCTGCATATAGACCCCCCCCCCAGGAGCTCACACCTCTGGCTCCTTCTGGCTTGAGTTGTGCTGTACTGCAGGCTCTGCGCTCCAGCAGCAAGTCACCCCTCTCTTCTCTGTTCTCAGCAGTTCATCAGCATGTACACTGGCTCCCTTTAGATCCCCAGGTCCAGTGATATGCCAGGCCCTGGGGCTCTACAGGAATCTAGATCCATGATCCACAATCCATCCATGCTTCAAGGAAGAAGCCATGGTCGGCACTGAGGTGGCACAGTGAGAACTCATCCTTCCTTTCGAGGGCCCGAAGACTTCCAGACTGTATCTGTTCAATTCGTGCTCGTAGATGAGCTGGAAACCAGGCTTTTGTGCATCACGCCCCTCTGGCCTCCCATCCCAGGGAGAAGCCACAAACTGAAGCGGGTGGTATTAACTTAAAGGGGTGCTTATAGATAAAGCAAAATGGCTCTTCTGACCAACTTCTTTCTCTCTCTCTCTCTTTTTACATTCATTTATTTGGCATCGGTGGCAGTAGTTGGGAAGGGGAGGAGGTTTGCCACAAAAGGCATGTGAGGTCAGAGGTCAGACTGGGAGTTAGTTCTCTCCTTCCAGCACTTGGCTTTAGGGGATCAAGCTCAGGCTTGGCAGCAAGTATCTTTACCTGCTGAGTCACTGTATCAGGCCTCTTACAATTTCTATATATTGTTCTTGGCTTGATCTTAAGAAGCTGGGGCCATCGGCCTCCTAACTGGTTTCTGGAATTCCCACATAGACATTCGGATCCACAGACTGTGTTAATTCTGGGTCTCTATGGAAGAATGAAGTCTGGGGTCTCCTATTCTGCCTTATTGCTGATTCACCCCACTAGGAATGAAGGGACACCCCAAGCACCCCTAAAGGACAGCCTGGGCTCAGCCTGAACTGGACACTGACTGGAGAATCAAGGATGGCTGGGGGAGACTTTCAGCATTTCTCAGGAACCCGTAAGACTGTCTCTGTCAAAGTCACTGGTGGCTGCATAGGGGGTAAGGTCAGCATGGGCTGGAGAGCCTGTCTAAAATAAATAAATAAGAAAATAAATAAATAAACACAAAACAGTGGATTATACTGTACAGCCCTTCTATTTTAAATCGTTGGTGCGGATGCTTTCAGCGGATGCTGCAGTGTTGCTGGCTGCAGATCTCAATTACTCATTCAGCCTGCAGAACTAAGCCCTGCAGGAGATCGATAGCAACTGCAACCCAACCTCCTTCCCCCACCACGAGTCTGTTCTCCACCTGACTGACTTTACACACCTCGGAGTGTGGAGAGTGGAGTAAAGCAGCCTCGTCCTCCTGCCATCACGGCTTCACTAAGCACCGCGCGCCCGGGAGCCATGCGGGGCACACAGATGAGCATTTTGTTCTCGTTTGTAGCTGAATGGATCCCACCAGTGCATGCCACTGCGTTTTGAACGGATGCATGCGTTGCGTTGCGTCTGCTTCTCGGCTATTGTGAACAAAGCTGTAACAAACATGACGGTGCAAATGCCTCTCCTAGATTCTAATTTCAATTCCTTCAAATAAGTACTCAGAATTTCTGGGCCATATGGTAGTTCTATTTTTGATTTTTTTTTTCAGGAGACCCAGTATGCTCTTCGGTAGCAACTGTATTCTCTTTCTTTTCAACCCATACTGTGCAAAGCTCTCCACATTTTCACCAACACTTGATTCCTTTGTGTGTGTATAATGCCCACACGTGGATTGAGAAGTCATTTTTTGACTAGAGCTTCCCTGATGGCTAGTGATGTTGAGCATCCTTCCACGAACCCGCTGACCATTTGAATAGCTAGAAAAGTACCTGCCCACTCAGCTATGTTTGCTTTTGGTTTTGAAGTCAGTGAGTTCTATACAGATTATGGATGTGAAACCTTCATTGACGCCTCGTGAATATTTTCTCCTTTTCTGGAGACTGCATTTCCAACTGCTGACTATTCCCTTCGCTGCACTGAAGTATTGTACTTTGACAAAGTCCCCTGTGTCTGTTTTTCACACTTTTGTCATATCAGAGACTCACTGCCTAGGCTGGAGAGACGGCTCAACAGTTAAGAGCACTGGTTGCTCTTCAGGATCTGAGTTCGATTCCCAGAATCCACACGGCTGCTCACAACTGTCTGTAACTCCAGTTCCGGGGTATCCAAGCCTACACACAGACACACATGCAGGCAAAACACCAATGCATATAAAACAAAAATAAATTATTAAAACATTCACTGACCATTCCAACACCATGAAGCCTTTTTTTTTCTAACTTTTCTTCGAGTCTTCTGTCTTTAACCATTTTGCACTGATCTTTGTATGTGGTGGAAGCTGGAGGTTCATGCTCAGCATTCTACGTGCTGATATCTAGCGTTCCTAGCACCGTTTGTTGGAGAGACTGTCCTTTATCCGTTGTGTCCTGTTGACACCTGGTCACAGATCAGATGCACACTCGTGGGTTTATTTCGAGACTTTGTTCTGTTCCACTGATCGAAGCAGCCACTCTCATGTCATTGCCATGCTGTTTTACATTATGGCTGGGGAATGCATTCTTGGTCTTTGGTATTTAGCCTGGAGTTTGGTTACCTTAAACTAGCACTCTACCAGTGAGCCACCGCTTTAGCTACATCAGACCCTTCTTCTGCATTCTACCTGTCTGTCTGTCTGTCTGAACACAGGCATTTGCGTACCACTCATGGAGTCAGTTCTTCCCTCCTTCATGTGTGTCAAAGATTGATCTCAGGTCATCGGGCTTGACAGCAAAATGCCTTTACCCACTGAGCCATCTCACCCCTTTGATTTATTTATTATTTATTTTTTCTATTTTGAGACAGAGCTGTTAAGCTGCCCAAGGTCGTTGAACTTGCAATCTTCTTGCCTCTGCCTCCTAGGTGGCTAAAATTAGGTCAAAGCTACTGTATTTATATATTTTGACATCAGGAAGTGTGATACTGACTTCTACAGGTTACCTCTGACCAATGGCACATGTGAGCACATGAACATGCTTGCACACACACACTAAATAAACAAATAAATGTCATTAAGACACAATAAGGATGACTGTACCAGGTGTGGTGGTGCAGGCCTTTAATCCTAGCACTTTGAAGGCAGAAGCTGGTGGATCTCTGTGATTTCGAGGCCACCCTGGTCTACAAAGCAAGTTCCAGGGCAGCCAGAGCTGTTAACCAGAGAAACTGTGCCTCAAAAAACAAAAAAAAACAAAACATAGGGTTGGGGATTTAGCTCAGTGGTAGAGCACTTGCCTAGTAAGCGCAAGGCCCTGGGTTCGGTCCCCAGCTCTGAAAAAAAGAAAAGAAAAGAAAAAAAAAACAAACAAACAAAAAAAACAAATGACTGTACAAATCTCTTTTTGAGATGTAAACATAGGTGATTTGTACTGTAGCTCATACAGGTTCTTAGCGCATTCTTAGAGTTTGAATAAGTTTTTGGTGGACTCTTTAAGGTTTCCTGTTCTAACGCAATGCCAACTTCAAATCAAGATAATTGCTTTACGGTTTAATGTTACCTATGCTTTGTATATGCACGTTATGTACATATGCACATGTATGAGTGTTCAGGCATGTGTGTGTGTCTGTAGAATAGAGTATATCTCTAAAACTTATTTCCCTGAGGACTGCTGTCTCTGTTGTTAGAGTAACAGATGAGTCAGGAACTTGTGCTGTATTTTAAGATTTATTTTTAACTGGTGTGCTATGACCGTTTTGCTTGCATGCATGTCTGTGCACCACGTGCACGTCTGATCCTTGCTGGTGTCCTGAATTATGCAGGTTGATTGAAGAATGAAGGTCACTCTAGAGTGTAACCAGGCTCTGAGGCAGCGGGAAGGAATAGTCTCCCTGAACTGAACCTGGAACAGCCACTCAGAAACATATTTATTGATTGTTACATGAAAGTTGTTTTTGGGTAAAATAAGTTCCTCGGACCAAAGCCCTTCATCTAATCTATATGTTCCCTGAAGGAAACATCAACCCCTGCAATGTTAGTCCTTACTGTGCACTGTTTGCTGTACCCAACAGTGTAAGGCATTCCAGGTGTGCCAGGACCATCTTGTGACCAAAGTCATGCGAGGCTTGTGTTGGGAGGTGACCGTGCTCTGAAGCCCCCACCTGGTATTTCTTTTGCTCTACTCACCTTGCTCCAGGAAATGGGTCGCACTACCAGTCCCTTCCGAGCTTCCCTTGAATCTGTGGATAAAAGACACACACACACACACACACACACACACACACACACACACACACACACACACAGTATGTTCTTTTATAACTTGCCTTTTGGGCACAATTGCTGGGTATTGATATCTCCTGCTTGGAAAAGCATGCCCTTACCAATTTATTATCTCCCTCTCTCCATCTGCCCTAAACTTCAGTGCTAGTCCCACCTAGCCCTGCAGACATCCATGACCACCTGCTTGTAGTGGTGGCCACAAGCCCTAGCTCTCCTAGAGACCTCCTGCATTCTTCTTCCTCCAAAGCATGGCAGAAAACTCCCCACTCCTTCCTGTACCTTTTGCCCAGCAATTGGCTCCTGGCTTTCTTTACTGACAAGTCAAGAACCAATTGGGGAACAGGACCTTAGCATCAGAACCACCCCCTTCAGGCTTGTCAAGCTCCTTCAGAAAAACAGTTCTACAGTTAACAGAAAACAGTCACTGGTTTCTATAATGCTTTCTTCTAGAGAACAACTACTCATTCTGATATCTACACTAGAGACAATGATTCTACTAGAATTGAACTACAAGTACCTTGGAGGTCTGAAGAGGGCAACAGATCCCCTGCAACTGGAGTAACAAATGGTTGTGAGCTGCCATGAAGGTGCTGGGAATTAAACCTGGGTCCTTTGTAAGAACAGCAGTGCTCTCAACCACTGATATTGCTCCAGCCCCTGTGTTGATATCCTTTTTTTTTTTTTAAATAAAGATTTATTTATTTATTTTATGTATACGAGTGCAATGTAGCTGTCTTCAGACATACCAGATGAGGGCAGCGGATCTCATTACAGATGGTTGTGAGCCACCATGGGGTCGCTGGGAATTGAACTCAGGACCTCGGGAAGAGCAGTCAGTGCTCTTAACCACTGAGCCACCCCTGTAGCCTGTTGCTATTCTTAATAGCTAAAGAAGCAACATTAGTGATACAATGTAAGAAATGTCTAAATTATTCATCAGTGAGATAAAATTACGACATAAGCATTAAGTTCTACCTTCACTTTGTGGGTAACGGATCTGAAATAAAAGTTTTCCACAAGACTTGGCTGTTAGTGGGAATGTAAAATTGTGCAGCAGTATAGAAAGCAGTAGGAGGCACCTCAAAACCAAAAATAGAGCCTCGTATTATCCATCTGGCCATGTACCTAAAAGCTTTGGAGTCAGAGCCTCTGAGAGTCTATGCACAGTCATGCTTAGTGCTGTCACCAAGAGGGGAGGCAGCCTGGTGTCCACTAATAGCAAGGGTGGCAAACCAACGAGCAGTAGACTACCACTCAGCCTTCCGAAATGGGGGCACTGTTGCATGCCTCGTGGGCGACACTTAGGGACATTATGCCAAAGGAAATAAATCACCATAAAAGAAGGGCCTGTGACTCTCATTTGGGTAGATCCCCTGAATAGCGAATGGCTGTCTGTACACGACACCCATGTGTCACCCTGTTCTGTGAACTGTGAAGGCCAAGCATGACCACCCATGGCCAGGTTGGAGCCTTCTGAGAACAGAAATCTACTCCGGGTGAACTCACCCTCTGGGTGCTTCGGGAAGGGAGTCCACTTGAAATGAGGCTCCTTTGACCTCTATGACCTCTGGAGGTAGGTTAAGGCTGTCCTGTCTAGGTGACTCCCAGAGTTACCGGAAGATTCATCTCTCCTGTGGGCTGTGTTCGTGTTCCCTTGGTGATAAGGTTCCTGAGAAGGTGGGATCAGGACAGTGAGTTCCTTTAGGTGGGTTCAGGCAGGTGAACGTGGCTTAGAAAGCCTCTCAGGCCTGGTGCCCCCACACGCCTGGTGTCAAGGAGTCCATACATCAAGATGCTGTGTGTGATGCACCAACTCCTGTGCTTCCTGAGGCGGATGCTTGCTCCCAGTAATTTCTTTACAGATGTAAATTACTTTCTCAAAGGACTTTTTTTTTTTTATAGCTGCTCTCAAAATAACCCTTTCAACATTGCCAGAAAAGACTGTAGCAGTGTGTTCTAGTCTCTTGCAGTCAGCAGAGCCTGGCTCCTGAGCCCACACGAGCTTCCTGCACTTTTGCACATGGATTTCCTAGTGTCCCCAGCCTTCGCTGGCTTCCTCCGGTTTTCCTACTTGTACTTCATGCTCAGTTTCCTCTTGATTCACTTACTATCTATGTCTTGAAAGGACTAAGAGTTCACAGGTTATCTCAACGTATTTGGCCTTGGCGCCCACGCCTGCTACAATAGGCATCTGTCTACAGCGATGCAGACATGTGGACACTTTTGTCTCAGCGACATTGAAGGGAAACTGGGGCAGACGGAGTGAGCCTTTCAGTTACAAAGAGAAGCAGGTGAGGGCACAAAGGGACAGCACTGTTAAGAGAGATCCAGGCTGCCCCAAATCAGGGGATGGAATAGGATCTTTCTTCTGATGCTGGAAAGGCGTGAGGTCTGGTGATTTTTCTGCTAATTAAAAAGATGGTGCGTGCGTGCATGCGTGCGTGCGTGCGTGTGTGTGTGTGTGTGTGTGTGTGTGTGTGTGTGTGTGTGTGCCATGTGTCTTCATGAGTGTGAATAAGGGCATGCGTGTGCCATGACACAGGTTTGGAGGTGAGAGGATGGCCCTTGGGGACTGGCATTTTTGCCTGCACGTCCGTTTGAAGGTATCAGATCCCTTGGGACTAGAGTTACAGATAGTTCTGAGCCACCATGTAGGTGCTAGGAATCGAACCCTGGTCCTCTGGAAGAAGAATGCCCCGTGCTTTTAACTGTGAGCCATCTCTCCAGCTCTGATATCTGAGTTTCTTTTGTTTTGTTTTGTTTCCATGTTTTTGAAACAGAGTCTTGGCTTTCAGATGACCCAAGCCCTAGGGCTTCTCTCGTCTCTACCTCCAACCTCCCGTAGAATGCTGGAATTGCAGTGTCCGGCCTCCTGTGGTTCTGGGAATTCTAACTCAGATTCTCACACATATTTGCCTGGCAAGTTCTTTGACTGTCTGAGCTCAGCGCCCAGCCTTGGGGATGGCATTTAAAAAGAAGTCTCTCTCTCTCTCTCTCTCTCTCTCTCTCTCTCTCTCTCTCTCTCTCTCTATATATATATATATATATATATATATATATATATATATATATATATATATATATGAAGAAACGTTTTTCCTATGTAAGATACGGGTTTGAGGCCAGTTTGTCTTGGGGGCACTTGTAGCACCACCCTCCTCTTTGGCTGTGGGGAGAGTAGGGCAAAGTGTCTAAGGGACAGGTACATTCACATCATCACCGAAAAAGACAGAGTTTTGTGGGTAGCAGGCTACTTGCTGGGCAGCCTCTCTGAGGTTCTCTCCATTGCTTGTACCTGGCTCTGCCTTAGCGGGAGAGGAAGCACAGCTTCTCAGAGGAGATTGAAGTTTAAAGGGACATCTGTTCACAGTGCTCTGCCCCAGGCTGTGCTGATTCAGAGTGGGCAATCGTTGAGACACAGGGAAGTATGACCAAAGGACAGTCACAGTGACAAGGACAAATTCACCATTCCGGCTTCATTTTTTTTAAAAATTAGTTTTTGTACAACTCTATCCTGGACAATTTGCCAGTAGTGAGCAAATCCAGAGATGGCATATCCTGTGTTTTAATACAGGATTTCTGAGGTGGACATGAGCAGATTGGGGCTTCCAAGGAAGCTGGATTCCCACCCCTCCACCCCCAACTCACAATGCATGAAGGAATTGGGAAAGAGGTTGGATGTAGCTTAGAGCGGGAGTGTCCTCTTAGGGGGATGGGAGGTGGACTCCACCTCCAGCATGAAGAAGAGAAGAAAGTTGGGTTAGGAGTAATGGCTCATTCCTTAAAAGCACTGGCTGCTCTTGACAGAGGCTGTGGGTTCAATTCCCAGCAGCCACGTGGCAGCTCACTCTTGTCAGTAACGCCAGTCCCAGGGGACCTGGTGTCCTTTTCTAATTTCTTGGGGCACTGACCACAGATGGTGCATAGAATAGACACACATGTAGGTTAAACACCCATAGACATACAGTTAAAAAAAAAAAGGAAAACCCTTAATAGAAAATCTTAGCTTGTTCCCTGCTGTGATGCCTGTTCTTGGTTGTCAACTTGAACACATCTGGAATTGACTAAAACCCAAATGGCTGGGCACACCTGTGAGGGCGTTTTTTGTTTTGTTTTGTTTTGTTTTGTTTGTTTTCTTCTTGATAAAATCATTTGAAGTGGGAAGACTCACCTTTAACCTGGACCTTTGAGTTAGGAAGATGTATCTTTAGCTCGGATCCTTTGAGGTGGGAAGAGCTACCTTTAATCCGGGCCACACCTTCTGGGGGCAGCCTGTGTACACATTAGGAAGTTTGCTCCCTCTCCCTGCCTGCCTGCTCTCACCAGCAAGTTCCTGTTTTCACTGGCATCAGGGCCAACCTCCTCACGATTCCAAAGTATGCTGAAGGTCAGCTGGGACATCCAGCCTTATGGACTACTAGATGGCAGACAGCCATTGCTGGACTAGCGGGACCACAGTATGTAAGCCATTTTATGTAATCCCCTTTTTCTCCCCATGCATAGACTCATTCTATAAGTTTTGTTTCTCTAGCAAACCCTGATTAATACAGGTCACCATGGAAACCGTGCTTGGTGTGTAAAGGATAGGGCTTCAGAGGGGGTCAGGCCTCTGATGGATTCTATGCCTTTGCTGCTCTCTGGGGAAGATACACTGGGCTTAGAGACCTTTCTTAATGACTGTTCTATTGCCGTGAAAAGACACCATGACCAAGGCAACTCTTATAAAAGAAAGCACTTAATTGGGGCCTTGGGGTCTTGCTTATAGTCTCAGAGGATTAGTCTATAAATATCATAGTAGAGAGTTGAGAACTTTAAACTCTGTTCTGTAGGCAGTAAGTGAGGGGGTGGGGCATCGAGCCTAGTGTGGGCTTTTGAAACCCCATAGACATACTTCTGCCAGCAAGGACTCACCTACTCCAACAAAGCCACACCTCCTAATCCTTCTAATCCTTTTCAAACAGTTCCACTAAGGACCAAACAAACATTTGTGCCTATGGGGCCATTCCCACCCAAACCATCATAGGGCCCATTATGTACAATATGAACCTTGATGGGACACCCTGAGCCCTCCAAATTCACCAAGAAACTTGTGGCATCTCCTGATTAGAGGGAATGGAAAATCGGTGGGAGAGAGGGTGGAGGTATCTGTTCAGCTTTAAGGACATTTCTAGACCATGTCAGCTAGTCTGTGACAGTATTACAGATGCCTGCTGGGACATGTGCAGGTTGTGGGAAGTGATCAGAGGCAGGCTGTCATTGCAATGTGCTAGAAAATGTGGGGGACTTGGTGGGTTCCCAGGGGCTTCTTGGCCTGCATCCATTCTGTATTTTCGAGGCAATCCAAAGGAATTAGGAAATACTCCAAGCTGAGCCCTATTTGGCTTGGGAGCAAAATACCAAGCATCAGGTTCACTGGGAAGTCCCTCAGCGATGGGCAATGTCTGTGCAGCATACCTGCTCAACATCGGACGTCCCCAGAGTCCAGGCATATTGGCCACGAGGACTAGAAGGGATGGTAGAGTCATAGAACCACATGGTCCTGACTCTATCCTGAGTTCAAAGAGAAGCCTCAGGAGGTGGAGATGCTGGACATTTGAACTGGGGCCAGCTCAAAGATCACATGCCTTCCAGTCCAAGAGAGAACAGAGGGCTCAGCTGGTGGACACTGGAGGAAGCTTTATGACTTATGTCACTCCCCACTGGGCTAGCCAGGGAACCTGTAGGTGATCCTGTTGGGAGACGGGGGGAGAGGGGGCCCTCTGATCGCCGTCTGGAGGCTTCCTTGGAGTACGGGATGCACACGCGTCTTTGTGCACTTTCTCCTCCACTGGGCAAGTGCATGACCGTGAGTCCCTGAAATGAGTTGTCTCTGGGGAGTGGCCGGCACAGCTGGGCCTCTGCAGTACAGTGACCTTGGCTAGCACATCCTGTAAGTAGAGCTTCCTCCTCCTGGCTTCCCCCACATCCCTATCATGCAGGGGTAAGGCTCCTGTTCTTTCTCCCACTCTGAGGAGGTTTGGCCTCTTCTAGAATGTTTGGAAAAAACGATACACCATATTCTCTGTGAGAGAGAGCTCCCCTCACTGGCAAGGTCACTGCGCGTTCCCCTGCAGCTGTCTCCCATCATTTAGAACAGATCGCACGCCATCCCTGCTCCAGTTGGTACCAGCCCGAGGTGCCCTAGTTTGCTTTCTATTGCGGTGATAAAGATCACGACCAAAAGCAACCGAGGGAGGAAAGCATTTATATTTGGCTTGCTCGTCCTGATCTCCAAGGGAAGCCAGGGCAGGAACTCAATCAGGGTGGCAACCTGGACGGGAACCAAAGCAGAGACCATGGAGGGACGTTGCTTACTGGCTTCCTTCCAGGCTCACGATCAGCCAACGTATACAGTCCAGGTCCGACTGCCCAGGTATGGCACCCGCCACGGTGGACTGGAAGCTCTCACATCAATCATCAATCAAAAAACCAAAAAATAAACAAACAAACAAACCAAAAAACTGTCCTGCAGACTTGTGTAGAGGCCAATCTGATGGAGGGAATTCATTAGTTGAGATTCCTTCTTCTCGGATACAACTAGGTTTGTGTCAAGTTGACGAACAAAACAAGCAAGCCAACAAACAAACAAACAAAAAGCAAGCAAGCCACAACAAGGACCTAACCCAGCACACAAGACACTTCCCTTCTGGGTGCTCACCCGGAAGTGGCTGTGAACATCTTTGTACCTGTCATTAATGGAGGTAAAACAGCAAGGCAGCCTGTGGAGACCAAGGACTTTTCATCGTCCTTCTAGTTCAAGAAGAACAGGGGCAGAGCCTGTGTAGGGTCACATGACCATGCTAGGCAGTTAGGAAAGAAGTCTGTTGCTCCTGCTGCCCTCACCCAGCTAGCTGAAGGCTCTTTTGCTCCACTCATATAGAATGCACAGGCTAAGGGACTCAAGTGCTAACCAGTCTGCTGTCCTCAGGATGGCCAAGCAGCAGGCAGTGGGCACACGAAGCAGAAGAACATGGCGCCCTCTAGTGTTACAGTCTGGTTCAGACCTCGGGTACCTGAAAAGATAGCCCTTGACAGTAGCCAGAATTAACAGTTCGCATCCGGAGGTCTCTTGGTCCTTAAGACCGGACAGATCTTTGGAACACTTCTGCTAACCAGGGCCCGCAGTGTCTGTTTTCTGGGTCTTTAAGTCAGTTTGTTATTTTCGTTTATTTTATTTTTATTTTGCAGCTGGGGCTTACACAGCCCAGGTTGGCCTTGAATTTACTATGAGGTTGACCTTGAACTCCCGAGCCTCCGGCCACCACCTCCCAAGTTCCAGGATTACAGACTTGGTGACCACACTCAGCTCCTTCGTTCTCCTTCAGTCAGCCCCACCCTCTTTAGTCTCTCCGGACGCTGTCCTTCCTCCCGCCCTGACTTCTTCCCAGTTCAGAAGCTTCCCTTTCAGTTTGGCCTGGTGACCGCTAAGTTGCCGCCACCGCCACTGTTTCCATTGCTGTTTGCTCTCTGCTCTCTGTCATTTTTGCCTCTTTGTGTTACAATCTCAACTCTCGTGACAGAAGGCAAATGAAGGCCCCTGGAGAGAAGCCTTTCTGGGCTCCTTGGGGAAGCTGGGTGTCTCCCCAGCAACTCACTGGATGAGGTTGGTTATACAGTCTAAGAAAGACATTTGGACCAATCACATCCTGCCTCTTAGTCTCAGCAGCCCCTCTGCTAGATCCCCAAAGGAAGAAGCCCCCTTTGGCCAAAGTGGAAATAGTTGCAGGGTTACTTAGGACTCTCTTAGGCTGTGCCTTTTGGAGCCAGGGCAATCCCCATCATCTTTTCCTGAAGGTGTCCCTGCAGATGGCTACCCTGTTGGGTAGCCTGCCTGGCTGCTTGACTTCTAGTCCTTTGGCCTAAGGCAGTGGTTACAGCCAGGGAGGGATGACCAATTGCTGATTAGGGAGTCAAAATCCCTATCCACAACTCATTGCTCATCTGTAGGAAAACGAGCACAGAAGGAGAGCTCACACTATAAACTTTAAAAACTCATCACTAGTATGAATAAGGATGTTAAGAGCTCTTGCAACCTGCCCAGTCAGTGCCCATGAATAGACAGACCCTCTGTCATCTGCCTCAGCTCTTCCAGGCCCTCTGGTCTTGACTTTCATGGCTTAGGCAGAGTTAGGGTTGCTGACAGTCCTGAGATTAACTCCAAACTGAGAGGGGTGAACAAAGGAAACAGTTTTATTCTCAAATCTCAAGTCAGGTTTATCTACCCCACTGTGTAGAGAAGCCCACATGATGGACATGGGTGCATCAAGTAAAGGAAGTCTAATGGTTATGACTGGAACAAAATCAGTCTTCCTTCCCCAGAGAGCTTGACTGTGGGTCATGTGAGGGACAGAGGCACGGAAGGAGTTTTGTCAACAGTCAAGGTTTTCAGGTTTTCCTATGTTAGAAGCCACCGAGTTTACTAGCTATCTAGAAACATCTCCCAAGACAGGTCCTGCCGAAATTATTCCACATGGTAAAGATAAGTTGGGAGAGTCACACATTACTTGGTGACAGCTAGGACCTGCTAGCTGTGCCTCTGGCTGTTTCTGAAAAAGAGAACTTTCCCTCCAGGCACCCATGTCCCCTGTGATGCTCCAGTCCCTAAGGGAAAACACATGATAATCTTTAAGAAGGACACATTCTGCTAGTTACCATTGTGTTACTGTAACAAAATGCATATGCTAAAGGGAGGGAAGGTTTCTTTGGGCTCATGGTCTCAGTTGTCATCAATTAGCCCTGTTGCCCTGGGCACATCATGGTGGGGGCACCTCCTGGTGACAAGAAAGCAAAGAGACAAAGTGGTCAGGGCTTTAATATCCCTTTCGTAGACACATGCCAATGATGTAGCGCCCTTCTGCTAGGCCTAAAGATTTCATCGTTCCCCAGTAGTGTCACAGATTAGGGATTTCAACACATAGTCCTAAGAGAGATATATGAACCTTTCCAAACCACTTACTCAGATTTACACGGGTCTACATTGACCAACATCATCAGAAAAACAGAAGCCCAGATCACAGAAGCTTGCAAAGCAGGGAGAACTGAGAGGAAAGACAGAACAACTGGGTTTGTGCTGTTTTGTTTCCCCCTGGTTACGGGTGGAGGATAGGGCTCAGTTGGGAGAGTGCTGGCCTAGTATGAGCGAATCCCTGACGTTAACTCACAGGGGAGGTCGCTACTTCCCACAGACCAGTGGGATGGGCAAAAAGTCACAGAGGGAAAAACCTGAAAATGGACCACACAGTGGATGCTGGGGCCATCCCAGATGAGCCCTTCAGATCCTCCCCCAGGGAAAAGCTTGTAGGTACAAAGGACAGTTAGTGCACAGGCTCCAGTTGTCAATCTACTACCTCAACCTCTGAGCTGTCACCTTTTCGTAGGAGCAGTCAAGCCATTCCCACTCCTATCAGCTGGCGCAGACCTGGCCAGGTGTGCCTCACAGCTGTCTGCTTCCCCGCCCATGTGGCTCCGCATGCATCAGTCCTCCTCCAAAACACTCGGAAGCCCAGGAGATGCTGCTGGGAAAATGCAGCGTGCAGTTAGTGGTGAGACCGGGTGTTGCTTAGTAGTCCATTTTGTGCCTGGTACTTGCAGAGGCAAAAGGAGGATAGCCAATGACCTGGAACTGGAGTTACAGCCAGTTGTAAGCTGCCATGTGGGTGTGGGGAATTGAACCCTGGTCCTAACTCACGGAGCCATCTCTTCAGCCCTCTTATTGCCTCATTAGTACATATTCTCCACAGAAAAAGCAAATACTGGGACGGAAACATTTAAAACAGTTGTCACCCTGTGATCTCAGAACCTTTTTCAGTTTTACATGCAAGAGTATTGATTCCCTCAGCCCTCCCCTAGCGCGCTCTCTCTCCTTGTGCGCATGCGTCAAGTCCCCATGAGGCTGTGAACTGCGGGGCATGGATACCCCGTCCTTTGCAGCTGCTAAACCATCTCTCCAGCTCAGAATGCCCCTTTCCTTTAAAAAACATCATTCTCTATTTCTACTACTTTATCATGTGTCCCTGGTAAAATCTTGAGACACGAGAACCTGGAAAGTTTGGTGGGTGCCCCTGGGCCTCCGAGCCAGCCGTCTAAAGCAAGGGAGTCAAGCGAGGTGTGATCCGGGCTGTTCATTTGTCTTTCTTCTCTGGACTCTTTGTCACTTGGGTTCGAGGTTGCTGCTGGGTCCCCAGAGTACTACCACACCCACAGACTTCCCCATGCCGTCTGCACTCATTGGCTTGCCTCCTATCTTCCTTATCCCTTCCCACATACACTACAGGTGATAGGAACTCAGATGCAGCTCCTGGTTCACCATCTCTGTGAGTGCTGTCACCTACAGGCTCAGAATGCTCTCTCCCGGCTCCTTAATTCTGATCCCCACCTTTCTGCCAAAATACCTGTTTGCTCCTGGTGCACTATACCCTAGCTGCCCTCGATTTCTCCTTATTCATTTAGACAGTCCTATTCCAAGTGCATGGCAATAGTTCCCCAGGAGGAAAAAACACATTGTCTTGAGCAATAGATACAAAGAAAACAGCCTTTCTCACCTGCACTTTCAACCCCAAGGGCGATTTAAAACAAAAGCAACAAAAGTGAAAACATAACAAACAAAAAGCCATTCAGCTATGGGAGCCTCTTCTCTGAGTCTAGTAAATGCATTTTTGAGGTGTTGGAATTTATGAGAGTGAGCGAGATCCTGAATCTTTGCATATGGACCAGGTGCATGCAGTACCCAAGGACACCAGAAGAGGGCGAAAGATTCCCCTGGAACTGGAATTTCAGGGCCATGTAGGCCACCTAATACAGGTGTTGGGAACTGAACCCAGGTTCTCTGGAAGAACGGCACCTGCTCTTAACTCCAGCCCAGGTTTTCTTGGCTGTTTATTATGTATTTTTTTCAAGTGTCTTAGGCAAGCACCGCCCCCCCCCCACACCCTTTTCACTAAGGTAAAAGAAATAACTTCAGAGATGCTCATGGTCAGGGTGCTGCTAGGAGAAAGACAAGGTTGGCAATTGTTTTAAACTCCAGCCAGTGAAAGAGTAAGGGCAGAGGAGCTGGGACTAAAGCTAGTGTCTGTGATCTCTGTGTGTACACTGAGGCTTGCCTGAGTAGATGTGGGTTTGAGAGACAGGAAAGAAGGACACTCTAAACCCGACTGGTCTGTTTGAAGACTCCGAGAGTGGATGAAAGGGACACTTCTCTCCACCCCAGAGACCCTGATACTTATTTCTTTTCTTGCTGTCTCTTGGACTATATGCTATGGTACAGCTTCTAAGATTAAGGTAAGGT
>NC_046162.1:44747747-44767638 GCF_011064425.1 Rattus rattus | reverse complement strand
ATACATGGACTGACACTGGACTCTGACCACAGGGTAGCAATGAATTCTAGTAAGAGCACCAGTGAAGGTGCCCTGTCCTGCTAAGACTGAACCCTGAGAAGGTTTAGACTGTCGGGGGAGGCAGCAATGGGGGGAGGATGGGAGGGGAACACCTATAAGAAGGGGGGAGGGAAGGGATGTTTGGTTCGAAACCGAATGGGAATAACACTTAAATGTATATATGAAAACATCGTTAATAAAAAATATCCAATAAAAGGGAGGAATTTAAAATTTCAATTAAGGAAAATACTCATGTAGAGACAGAGATAAAATTGAGAAAGCCAACCAAATTTATTAGAAAAGAAGCTTTTGCTTATCTGGTTAATATTCAACAAAACCTCCAGACAGTGATCTTCTACAGAGTTATCAGGAATTTGAATGGCAACCTGTGAATGTGTTAGAACTGAGGATATTTAAGGAAAGTGTCGCTAATTTTGGAGTGCTTTCACCATTTGAAAAATAAATCCTGATTTCTTGGGCTATTAAAAATAGAATAATTCCCCAAGACTGGAAAGATATGGCAAGAACAATACTAGAACCTGCTGCAAATTTAAGATGGACCTCATGGTCAAGTGACAAGGCGAGGGAAACAGCAGGACAAAACAAAGCCAGGGGTAGAGAGATTCCCACAGATCAGCTGCTTGGTGAAGTTCAATTTGTTGAGGTAGAGGTGCAGGCTGTATATGATGAAGAAGACTCTGGCATTGTGTTGATTGTCAGCCTTAAAGTCCTGGGACAACGTCACAGAATCAGGGAAAAGACTTGAACCATCCACCCGAGTTGTGCAAGATCCAAAACAAACCTTCCCTGACGTTTTATAAAGGCTAGCCTCAGCTGTGGAAAGGAGTGTATCAGATTCATCAGCAAGGCAATAATTGAGCCTTTGAAAATATAAATACTGGTTGGGAGAATTTTAATGACCACTTCTATTTCTTTGGGGGTTATGGAACTGTTTAGATGGTTTATCTGATCCTGATTTAACTTTGGTACCTGGTATCTGTCTAGAAAATTGTCCATTTCCCCCAGATTTTCCAGTTTTGTTGAGTATAAGCTTTTGTAGTAGGATCTGATAATTTTTTGAATTTCCTCAGTTTAGGTTGTTATGTCTCCCTTTTCATTTCTCATTTTATTTGGACACTGTCTCTCTGCCCACTGGTTAGTCTGGCTATGGGCTTATCTATCTTGTTGATTTTTCTCAAAGAACCAGCTCCTGGTTTTGTTGGTTCTTTGTATAGATCTTTTTGTTTCTACTTGGTTAATTTCAGCTCTGAGTTTGATTATTCCCAGCTGTCTACTCCTGCTGGGTGAATTTGCTTCTGTTTTTTTTTTCATGTTTTCTTTTTTAATTAATTACTTTATTTATTTTCACACTCCAGATTTTATTCCCTTCCCAGTATACCCTCCCAACTGTTGTACATCCCATACCTCCCCCACCCCCAGTCTGCACAACGATGTCCCCACCCCACCCACTCCACTTGACCTCCAAACTTCCTGGGGCCTCCAGTCTCTTGAGGGTTAGGTGCATCTTCTCTGACTGAATCCAGATCTGGGCGTCCTCTGCTGTATATGTGTTGGAGGCCTCATCTCAGCTGGTGGATGCTGTCTGGTTGGTGACTCAGTGTCTAAGAAATCTTGGGAGTCCAGGTTAATTGACACTGGTGGTCCTCCTCCTCTGCTTCCTCCAGCTTTTCCCTAATTCAACCAGAGGGGTCAGCAGCTTTTGTTCGTTGGTTGGGTGCACACATTTGCATCTGACCCTTTCAACTGCTTGTTGACTCTTTTAGAGAGCAGTCATGAGAGGTCCCTTTTTGTGAACACCCATAGCTTCAGTAATGGTGTCAGGTCATGGGGTCTCCCCTTGAGGTGGACCTCGCTTTGGACCTGTCACTGGACCTTCTTTTCCTCAGGCTCTTTTCCATTTCCATCCCTGACTTTCTTTCAGAAAGGAAGTATTATGGGTCAGAGTTTTGGCTGTGGGATAACAATCCCATCCTTCACTTGATGCTCTGTCTTTCTACTGGAGGCTGATTCAATAAGTTCCCTCTCCCCACTGTAAGGCCTTTCATCTAGGGTCTCCCCCTTTGAGTCCTGAGAGTTCCTTACTTTCCAGGTCTCTGGTACATTCTAGAGGGTCCTCCCAACCTCCTTTCTCCTGAGTTCACCTGTTTCCATTCTTTCTGCTGGCCCTCAGGGCTTTAGTTGCCCCCCCAATACCAGATCATGTTCCCATACTCCCCCACCTTATCCCTTTTCCCTTCCCCATCGCCCCTTCCTCTCTCTTTATGGTTGCTTTCTTCTCTCTCCCAAGTGCGAGTGAGGCATCCTCACTTGGCCCTTCAGCTTGAGCTTTTTGAGTTCTGTGGACTGTATTCTGTACTTTTTTTTTGGCTAATATCCACTTATTAGTGAGAATATACGGTGCATGTCCTTTTGGGTCTGAGTTACCTCACTGGGGATGACATTTTCTAGTTCCATCCATTTGCCTGCAAAACTCAGGATGTCCTCATTGTTAAAAGCTGAGTAGTATTCCATTGTGTAAATGAACCACATTTTCTGTAATCATTGTTCCGTCTGGGACATTTGGGTTATATCCAGCCTCTGGGTATCACAAATAAGGCTGCTATGAACATAATGGAACATGTGCCCCTGTGGCATGGTGGCATGGTGGGGTATCTTTGGGGTATATTCTAAGAGTGGTATTTCTGGGTCTTTAGGTAGGTCTATTTCCAATTTTCTGAGGAAACTCCAAATTGATTTCCAGAGTGCTTGTACCAGTTTGCAATCCCACCAGCAATGGAGGAGTCTTCCTCTTTCTCCCCATTCTTACCAACATGTGTTGTCACTTGAGGTTTTGATCTTAGTCATTTTGTCTGGTGTAAGGTGGAATCTCTGGGTCATTTTGATTTGCATTTCTCTGATCACTAGGACTTTGAACATTTCTTTAGGTGCTTCTCAGTCACTTAATATTCCTCTATTATGAATTCTCAGTTTAGTTCTATACCCAATTTTTGACTGGGTTGTTTGTTTTTGTGCCGGTAAGCTTCTTGAGTTCTTTATGTATTTTGGATATTAGGCCTCTATCAGATGTGGGGTTAGGGAAGATTTTTTTCTCAATCTATAGGATGCCAATTTGTCTTATTGACCATGTCCTTTGCCTTACAGGTTTCCAGTTTCATGAGGTCCCATTTAACAATTCTTGATCTGGGTGTGAGCCATTGGAGTCCTGTTTAGGAAATTTCTGCCTGTGCCAATGAGTTCAAGGCTCTTTCCCACTTTCTCTTCTATTAGATTCAGTGTATTTGGTTTTATGTTGAGGTCTTTGATCCACTTAAACTTGAGCTTTGTGCATGGTGACAAATATGAGTCTATTTTCATTTTCCAACATTTAGACAACCAGTTAGACCAGCACCATTTATTTCTTTTTTCCATTGTATTTTTTTTGGCTTCTTTGTCAAAGATCAAGTGTAAGTAAGTGTGTGGTTTTATGTTTGGGTCTTCAATTCTATTCTCTTGACCAACCTGTCTGTCTCTGTACCAATACCATGCAGTTTTTAATCACTATTGCTGTGTAGTAGAGCTTGAGGTCAGGGATGGTGATTCCTCAAGTCATTCTTTTTTGTTAAGAACTGTTTTTGCTATTCTGGGTTTTTTTGCCTTTCTAGATGAATTCGAGAATTGCTCTCTCCATGTCTTTGAATTGTCTTGAGATTTTGATGGGGATTGCATTGAATCTACTGATTACCTTTTGTAGAATGGCAATTTTTACTGTGTTAATTCTGCCAATTCATGAGCATGGGAGATCTTTGCTGAAATTATTAGCTGGAGATATTCTCTGGTAGAATTTTTGGGGTCACTTATGTATACTATCAGCATCTGCAAATAGCGATACCTTTAATTATTTTTTGCTAATTTGTATTCCCCTGATCTCTTTTTGTTGTCTTATTTTCCTAGCTTGCACTTCGAGTACTATAATGAATAGATATGGGGAGAGTGTGCATCCCTGTCTTGTTCCAGATTTTAGTGCAATTGCTTCAAGTATCTCTTTATTTAATTTGATATTGGCTATTGGTTTGTAGCAAATTGCTTTTGTTATATTTCGGTATGGACCTTGAATTCTTATCTCTCCAATACTATCAACATGAACTGTGTTGTTCTTTGTCAAATGCTTTTTCTGCATCTAAGGAGATGATCATGGGATTATTTTCTTTGAGTTTGTTTATATCGTGAATTATGTTAATGGATTTTCATATATTGAACCAGCCTTACATCCCTGGGATGAAGCCTACTTGATTTGGTGAATGATGGTTTAATGTGTTCTTGGATTCTGTTTGTGAGAATTTTATTGTGTATTTTTTGCATCGATATTCATAAGGAGATTGGTTTGAATTACTCTTTTGGTAGGTTCCTTTTGTGGTTTAAGGATCAGAGTAATTGTGGCTTCATAGAATGAATTAGGTAGTGTTCTCATGTTTTTATTTCATGGAATAGTTTGAGGAGGTCCCATTTGTTGATTGTTGATCTTATAGCTTAAGCCCTTGATGTTCTGTTCAGAAATTTTACCCCTTGCCCAGGTGTTTGAGGCTCTTCCCCACTTAATCTTCTATTAGATGCAGTGTATCTGCAGTTATGTGGAGGTTCTTGATCCACTTGAACTTGGGCTTTGTACATGATGGCAAGAATGTATTGATTTGCATTCTTCTATATGCTGACCTCAAGTTTAACCAGCACTAGTTGTTGAAAATGCTGTCTTTTTTCCACTGGATGGTTTTAGCTCCTTTGTCAAAGATCAAGTGACCATAGATGTGAGGTTTTATTTCTTGTTCTTCAATTCTATTTCATTGATTTATCTGCCTCTTTCTGTACCAGTGCCATGCAGTTTTAACAACAATTGCTCTGTAATACATCTGAAGGTTAGGGATGGTGATTCCACAGAAGTTCTTTTTTGTTGAGAATAGTTTTCACTATCCTGGGCTTTTGGTTATTACAAATGAATTTGAAAATTGGTCTTTCTAAATCTATGAAAAATTGAGTTGGAATTTTGGTGGAAATTGCATTGAACCTGTAGATTGATTTTAGAACATGTCCATTTTTACTGTATTAATCCTGCCAATCCATGAACAAAGATGAACATCTTTCCATTTTTCTGAGATCGTTTTGATTTCTTTCTTGAGAGAGTTGAAGTTCTTGTCATACAGATCTTCCACTTAATTGGTTAGAGTCACTCCAAGGTATTTTATATTATTTGTGACTATTATAAGGGATATCATTTCCCCAATTTCTTTCTCAGCCTGTTTATTATTTGAGTAGAGGAAGGCTACTGATTTGTTTGCATTAATTTTATACCCAGCCTCTTTGCTGAAGTTTATCAGCTGCAGGTGTTCTCAGGTGGAATTTTTGGGGTCACTTAAAATACTATCACATCATCTATCTGCAAATAGTGATGTTTGACTTTTTTCTTTTCAATTTGTATCTCTTTGACATTTTGTTGTCTAATTCCTCTGGTAGAATTTCGAGTTCTATATTGAATAGGCAGCCTTGTCTATTCCCTGATTTTAGTGGGGTTGTTTAAAGTTTCTCTCCATTTTATTTGATGCTGGCTATAGGTTTGCTGTATATTGCTTTTATTATGTTCAGGTATGGTCTTTAAATTCTTGATCTTTCCAAGTCTTTCCAACAGCATGAAGTGGTGTTGAATTTTGTCAAATGCTTTTTTAGAATCTAAAGAGATTATTTTGTGTTTTCTTTTCTTTTGAGTTTGTTTATATAGTGGATTATGTTGATAGATTTCCATATATTAATTTATCCCTGCATCCCTGGATTAATTCCTAAAATAATTTTCACCTGAGCCTTAGATTTTTTTCTTATTCTGAGGCACACCATTCCAGGAAGATCACCTTCTAAGTTATTAACATATCCTATGTTGGCTCCTGACATTGCTGGAGAATATGGGTACTGTAATAACAGGTGACTGCCCCATTTATGATGCTGTAGTGATGCACAATAAAATTTGCCT
Organism: Rattus rattus; assembly: GCF_011064425.1. Lineage (NCBI taxonomy): Eukaryota > Metazoa > Chordata > Mammalia > Rodentia > Muridae > Rattus > Rattus rattus. Next base: position 44,761,586 of record NC_046162.1, on the reverse strand, counting down.
ACCAAGACAACCTATCCCAAATGACTCATACTGATTTTTCCCCCAATTCTAGAGTCCACTGCCCACCACATACCTATATGGCTATGAATATCTGTCTGGATAGCCTTCTCCTGGCCATTGGATAATGACAGCATTTGTCCCTTAAGCAACTAGTAGAAATACAACTTAACCTTGGCCATTCAGAACACTTAGCCAAGTGGCATAATACCACCATTGTTGTTCATAAGAAATTGGGCTGCTATAGATTGTTGCAAGACTTTCATAGCTTGGCCTGCCTTATTTCAATGCCATTCTTCCCTTGCATTACATCATAGTCCTAGTTAAAGGATTGTTTTTTTCAAATCTCTCTCACTCCTGTTGACAGGTGCCACTTTGCTTGTATGGTGTAGGAAGCTAACATATGTAAACCTGCCAGGAGCTAACTATGGACTGTGCTGTCACAGGGGATTAAAAACAGCCCTGCTATTTGCCAGCTATATGTGCCATGGACGATATCCTGACAACTCACCCTGATGTAAGATGCTTATAGACCGTCTCTGCTGTTTTGCTAAGATATTTAGCTAAGCTCAATCTAAAGGTTGTGCCCAAGAAAGTACAGACTATTCCCCCTTATGCATTTCTGGGACTCTCCATTACTAAAATAATTTGGCTTATGTCATCAAAACTAAGAAACTATACTCTCTGGTGAGCTAAAACAGCTATGTGCAAATGCTAATTGGCTTAAACTCTTCTTGTCTATTCCTGAGGAACAGATGCACCACTTGTTTTTTCCTCCTGAAGGATCTCTCTAGTGCCTCCTCACTAATCAGGCTTACAATAGAGGCAAAGGAGCTCCTCAAGTAAGTGGACACCATGCTGGCATCTATCTCTCTGGACTTACATAGCCCCTCCAAACCTCTGCTGGCTATAACCCTATGGACTATTAATGGCTCATTGGGGGGTGTTTTGACACGACAGCTCTCTAATGTGGCAACACCAAATTTGCTCTGTCTTCCACAAGATCAATTCCAAATTTGAGTTGACCTTCCACCACATCTTTAGGTCTTGGACAGTGGCCAGGAGGAACTACAATTGAGAACCAGATAAAATTAGTCACTGAGGCACTCACAGTCCCACTGGTTGGATATAATTTGCTTTCAGGAAATGGTGACTAGATTCCCTGGGGCATTAGACAGCTCCCTACCCCAGGACAGGCAACTCTCCACCTTCTCTTTATTTTGGAACTTCCACTATGAGCTTGTAATATTAGACACCTGCTCTTCTTATGTCTATGCTCTGGCCCTTGCTGGAGAGAAAGCTTTCCATATGCTAAAAGTCCTTAAGTTGGCCATACTGGTAATGGGAGTGCCTTGTGCCCTAAAAACTGATAGTGGTCCTGCCTATTCTTCTAGACAATTTGCTGATTTCCTGACTTCCTTGAAAATTGATCATACCTTTTGCTATATACTATAATATACAAGGACAGTCCACTGTGGAGATGACCAGCAGATCTCTAAAAGCCCTACTGGCAAAGGTCACATCATCTGAGGCTAAGCCTGACCTGTATCTGACTTGGTGGAAGCTCTTTTCCACATGAATTTTCTTACCTTTGATAATAAGGGCCATATTCCTGCTTATGAAGACTAAGCCTCACTGCCCACAGTACTCTTCTCCCCCTGCTTGGGAGGAGATACCCTCTTATCTCACAAAGGAAGTTACCTGTCTGCTCCCCTTCTGACATAAAAATGAGGTTATGCTTGTTGTTTTCCTCATGGATACACAATGTAGATATGGGTGCTGGTGAGGGATATGAGATGTGCTATGGAAGATCTTGAGGACCACCCCCCACCCCATGGATGCTGGGGGAGTCTGAATCTTTTCCTCATTCTACTCCCTTGGGTATAGGTGAGGAGTTACAGGTCCCTGTGCCTTTGCCCATTGATTCATGTTTCCCCTGCATACCCTGTACTTTTTCAACTAACACCACATTGGGACTTCCATTCATTGACCCTATAGATGCAACTCAGATGATTGCCAGCACTTGGCCTATAGCTAGGACCATTTGCTTTGTGAGAGAAGCTGAGGCATTCCCTTGTATCCAATTTAAGAACCTTACAAGAGAGGATTTTCCTGGCAATAATACTGTATGGAAGATGCTCGGTATGGAGATACTTTTCCCAGGTATTCAGTCCTATGCTGGCCCTGCTTCCTCTCTACTTTGGCAGGGTATTTAGCATGCTATTGTCCTTCACTGTCTCCATACAATTAGACTGCCTACCATAGTCGAACTTCCAATCCCATGGGAACATTGTTTACCTATACCACCTTCTCACAGAGTTCAAGATTTTGGGGTACATACTGCTAATTACAATGATTCTGATGTGTCCCCTTTTACCTTAGGACTATGGTGTTTCCTACTGGATAAGGACCAGACCTATCCCCTTAGAACATACACCTAGACTAGACAAGATACCTTCTGGGAAGCTGGGACATTTGTGGTGCCCTCAGATATATTGACTGCACCCCTTTTTCCTGTTAAGGGGTGGTAGTATCTTTAATGGGACTTTTAGTAGTCCATCTGGCAATAGTATGAATGTAATGATAGTTATGACCTCCCAGATTACTTGTGCCCCTACCTCAGTGTAGGATTATGTTGGGTCCATGTCCACTCTGCCACTGGGCAAGGCTGATTGGGGAGATGGAATGCAGGGAGTTTGACTGCACTTATCCATACCATGTGGGGTGAGGGTCAGGCTGTAGGGAAGCAGGGTGGTTGTTGGGCTGTAGAGAAGCAGCATGGGTATTGGGCTGTAGGGAAGCACCAAGGCACAACTCGGGGGCAGGGGTGGGAAAGCACAGTCTGAGGTGTGGGAAAACTGGAGCTGGCAAGAGGACAGAGCTGTGGGGTTCTCAGACCTTTGGACACTCAAGTGTCATTTGGAGCTGTAGAAGAGCAGAGAATGTAGTTGGGGTCCCATGGGCTGCATCTAGCCCATGGGAGGGGGAAGGGGGCTCTGCCTTGTCCCATGGAGGAAAGTCCTTGACTTGACTGTTGGATTGATGGAGGTTGTGTCTTGGAGTATAGAGAAGCCTCTACAAGAAATTAGACTGTAGCTCTGCAAATGCCTCCTCCATGGTTCCCCATGGTTTATCTTTATGAAACAAGGCAGTACACCATGGTTCTGAGGCATTTATTGCCATAGTGGAATGTTGATGCATAAACCCATACCCCACTTCTCAGAGTGGGCCTGAGATTAAGTACCTTTTGCAGGGAGGAATGTCTGGGAAGGGACACCTGTTGACATTACCCTCCAGGTTTCTAGGTACCTCCTTTGTACAGAGATCTCTGTCTTGAGCCTACATGAACACAGGTCATGTCTCTTTTCCTATTGTCTTGGTCTGAGATGTTATGGATGCCTCATCTACATGTGGAAGGGCTTGGGGCATTGCCCTTATGTTATTGGTGCCTAAAAGTCTATGGTGGCTGCAGCAATGTGACAGGGTCTTGGTGTTGGGAACAGGCAAATCTCCTACCATTCCTTGAGGGTATCCAGGTATTCAAGTTTTCAGCTCAACCAAGGACGACGCTTTCTCTTATGGTTCACTGCTCCATATCCCTGTATGTGTCCACTCCAATCCCCACCCTGTTCTTTCTTCTCACAAATGCATCAGACCTCTAAGAAGTTCTAAACTGTTCTCCACCGTGCCATCTAGTGGCATGCTGGTCCTACCATACCACATTGGTCATCCTCCTATGTGAACGTGTTTTGATATGGATACCTGTAATTAATGCAACTCACTTCCATGCCATCACTTTGATGTCTAAAACTGACCTACAAACCCTAGGACAGAACAAACAAGATTTTCGCATCACTGTGGCCACCATTACCACCATTTTGGAGGCTGTAGTGGGGGCAACTACAGTGACAATGGCCTTGACGCAAACTTCAACAATGGTAGAAAAGCTAGACAGAGTAGAGTCCCACTTTGCTGATGCCCTCCAGGTAGGAGACATGCTTAATCAACATTTTTTACTGGGCCATCCATATTTTACAACAACAAGTTGACCAGTCATCCGATGAACATGAGATGGTACAGGACATGTCTCTTCTTGAGTATGATCAATTATCATATGTTTAATTCTTTCTTCCTGACTCGCCACCAGGTACATAATTCCACCTCAGATAGGCTGAAGTTGGCCCATTACATCAAGCAGACATGGTTCACCAAGTTTCTCAATTATTCTATAATCTTTAGGGAAAAAATATGTAAGTTAAACTTAGCTAGACTTCTAGCTATGTCATTTGAAGTGAGTTTTATTAGTAAAATATGGGACCATAAGATAAAGACCTTAAAAGGCTCTTAACCTCCTCTTGAATGGATACTTACATGATATTAGGGGGTGTTCTGTTGTTAGTAATCATTCTGTGTGTCTTATGAAGCATATGCCACTCTAGTGCTCCATCGATGAGATCATGCTCCAACTGTTGATGGCCCTTGAATACTCTGAACAGGGTCCCCTTCTGAGGTTATAGACACATGGTTCTCAGAGATATGAAAGTCCTCCCAATAGGTCAAACTACTCCACCTGGGTATGTCCTCCAGAGAGGCTCACTTTCCAGAGCCTGTAGTCAATGACTGGAGAGACGCCAATAGCTGGGGTAACCTAAGACAGGCATGGTTCCCTATGCTGGTTGCACCCTGAGGTAGGGGTCAGCAAGGTCAGAGCATAGAATTCTGACTCTCACTGAGCTGCAAAGTTTTAAAAGAAAAAGGGTGGGTATGTAGAAGGAGTGAGTCAGCATGTTCTGACTAGTGATCTGCAATGGCCCAAGTATGTTCAGCAGGCACTTCCCCATTTACTCAGAACCTGCCTGACACCTGGGGATGAACAAAGACAGAGCTTGTGATTAGCACAGTCAATTGGCTTGTGCCAGCTGCATGAGACAAGCAGTTACAGATGGAGGGGACATGGGTAGTGGATATAAAGTCACCACCCCCACTACTACAATTAATGTTTCTCACCTGGCTCCCAGAGAATCTGTCATTGATTACACTCCTTACCCTTTATTCCCAAGGACCATTCTGAGAGACTGATGACTAGAGCAATAGTACAGGTACTATTACACAGAATTATTCTGGCATCAGATGGGACCAGATGCAGAGATCCATAACCAAATGATATGCAGATAGAGTTCAAATTGGAAGTTTTCAGTGGGTTCTTCACTTTGGACATGGTGGAACACTTAGGACAGGGAGGAAAGATTGTCAGAATCAAAGAAGATGGAATGCATTAGTAGAACATGGTCTCATAGTATCAACTAAGCAATGGCTCACGATTCACAAATTCTGAAAAGACAAGCATGAGTCCTGAAGGAATCTCAACCAGGTCCTCTGCCTATACAGTAGGGCTGTTAGCTTGCTGTTTTTATGGGACTCCAAAGAGTGGGATTAGGTTTATCTCTGAATCTTTTGCCAGATTTTAAGATCCAATTCCTTTTAATGTGTTGTCTTGGCCATCCTTAATATGAGGGTTTTACCTTTTCTTATTGTACCTTGTCTTGTGGCATTTAGTTGTCTTCTCTTGGAGGCCAGATCTTTTCAGCAGAAGAAAGGAAGAGGCAGTACATTTGGGAGAGGAGCAAAGACATGTGGAGGGAAGAGAAACTGTGGATGGCATGGATTGTATGAGAGAAGAATCTATTTTTTATAATAATAAAAAGAATGTAAGGAATAGAATCTCATAAAACATTGGCAGATGTCATACAGACACTAAGAGAACACAAATGCCAGCAAGGCTACTACATCCAGCAAACCTCTTTTTTTCTCTCTTTAATGATCTATTTTGATTTTTATTTGCATCGTTGTTTTTTATTTTTTAGAAAACTGGAAATACATGTATTTATACACATGTGAACAATATGTCTCATTCTCCTCATTCTCAAACCCAACACCACTTTGTTGCCCTATTATTTTACCATTCCTCCAAAAAAAAAAAGATGTTTGTGTCAGGACACTTACATATATTTAACCTCAACTGCCTCATATAAAAATCTTTATGCCACCCCCCCTCCATCCCTGTCCTCCGTCACCTCCAAATCCTTCTCTTTATGTCCTTCTCCAAGGACTAATAGTTGTATTATATCATGGGCATTGGATTAGCTGGCTAGACTAGGTGGTTCAGGGACACTAGACCTCTGTTGTTCTTATTCCCTCTATCAGAAGAGTTCTGCACAATGTCTGGTGCAAGCAATGCTAAGATCTTAGATTGGAGACACACTCTGGTGAATGGTCAGCTCTCGAAAGCTCCTAATATAGCAAACCTCTTCATTAACATAGATGGAGAAACCAAGATATTCCATGACAAAACCAAATTTATACAATATCTTTTCACAAATCCAGCCCTACAAAGGATAATAGATGGAAAACTCCAACACAAGGAGGGAAACTACACCCTAGGAAAAGCAAGAAAGTAATTACTTGCAACAAACCCAAAAGAAAAGAACCACACAAACATAATTCCACATCTAACAACAAAAATAACAGGAAGCAACAAACACTATTCCATAGTATCTCTTAACATCAATGGACTCAATTCCTCAATAAAAGGACATAGACTAACGACAGGATACATAAAGAGGAACCAGCATTGTGCTGCATACAGCAAACACACCTCAGTCACAAAGACTACCTCAGAGTAAAAGGCTAGAAAACAAATTTACAAGCAAATGGTGAAAGAAACAAGCTGGAGCAGCCATTCTAACATCTAATAAAATCAACTTTCAACCAAATGTTATCAAAAAGATAAGGATGGACACTTAATATTCATCAAAGGAAAAAAATCCACCAAGATGAACTCTCAATCCTGATTATCTTTCTCCAAATGCAAGGGAACATACATTCATAAAAAACAAACTTACTAAACTCAAAGTACACATTGCCCCTCACACAGTAATAGTGGGAGATTTCAACACCTCACTCTAAGCAATGGACAAATCATGGAAACAAAAACTGAACAGAGATATATAGAAACTCACAGAAGTTATGAACAAATGGATTTAATAGATATTTATAGAACATTTCATTTTAAAACAAATGAATATATCTTCTTTTCAGCACCTCATTGAACCTTCTCTAAAACTGACCATATAATTGGTCACAAAACATCCCTCAACAGATAGAAGAAACTGAAATAATCCCATGCATCTTACCAGATCACCACAGACTAAGGATGCTCTTCAAAAACAAAACAATGACAGAAAGTTCCCCTACACACATGAAAGTTGAACCCTGCTCTACTCAGGTCAAGGAAGAAATAAAGAAATTAAAGACTTTTTAAAATTTAATGAAAATGAAGGCATAACATACCCAAAGTTATGGGATACACTGAAAGCAGTGCTAAGAGGAAGACTCATAGCTCTGAGTGCCTCCACAAAGAAACTGAAGAGACCATTCATTACCAACATGATAGCACAGTTTAGGGCTCTAGAAGACAAAGAAGCAAATACACCCAAGAGGAGTGGACAGCAGGAAATAATCAAACTCAGGGCTGAAATCAACCAAGTAGAAACAAAAAGGACTATACAAAGATTAAACAAAAACCAGGAGCTGGTTCTATGAGAAAATAAAAAAAGATAGATAAACCTTTAGCTAGAATAACCAGAAGGCATAGAGAGTGTATCCAAATTAATAAAATCAGAGATGAAATGGGAGACATAACAACAGAACCTAAGGAAATTAAAAAAAATCATCAGATCCTAGTACAAAGGTCTATTTTCAACAAGACTGGAGAATCTGGATGAAATTGACAATTTTCTAGACAAATATCAGGTACCAAAGTTAAAGTTAAATCAGGATCAGTTAAACCATCTAAACAGTCCCATTACTCCTAAAGAAATAAAAGCAATTATTAAAAGTCTCTCAGCCAACTCCCCCCCCCCAGGACAACATGGATTTAGTTTAGAAAACTATCAAACCTTCATAGATGAACAATACTGTCCAAACTATTCCACAAAATAGAAACAGAAGGAGAACTACCCAAATTCCTTCTATGAATCCACAATTATGCTTATACCTAAACCATACAAAGACGCAGCAAAGAAAGAGAACATCAGATCGATTACCTTTATGAATATTGAAGCAAAAATACTCAACGAAATTCTCACAAACCTAATCCAAGAATGCTTTGAAATGATCATCCATCATGATCAAGTAGGCTTCATCCCAGGAATTCAGGGATGGTTCAATATATGGAAATCCATCAACATAATCCACTGTGTAAACAAAGTCAAAGAAACATCCTCACAACCATCTCATTAGATGTTGAGCAATCATTTGACAAAATTCAACACCCCTTCATGTTAAAAGTCTCGGAAAGATCAGGAATTCAGGGTCCATATCTAAACATATTAAAAGCAATATACAGCAAACCAGTAGGTAGCATCAAACTAAATGGAGAGAAACTTGGAGCAATCCCACTAAAATCAGAGACTAGACAAGGCTGTCCACTCTCTCCCTACTTATTCAATATAGGACTCGAAGTCCTAGCCAGAGCAATCAGACAACAAAAGGAGGTCAAAAGGATACAACCTGGAAAGGAAGAAGTCAAAATATCACTATTTGCTGATGATATGATAGTATATTTAAGTGACCCCAAAAGTTCCACCAGAGAACTACTAAAGCTGATAAACAACTTCAGCAAAGTGGCTATGTATAAAAGTAACTAAAACAAATCAGTAGCCTTCCTTTACTCAAAGGATAATCAGAATGAGAAAGGAATTAGAGAAAGGACACCCTTCACAATAGTCTCAAATAATATAAAATACCTCCGAGTGATTCTAACCAAGCAAGTGAAAGGTCTGTATGACAAGAACTTCAAGTCTCTGAAGAAAGAAATTGAAGAAGATCTCAGAAGATTGAAGGATCTCACATGCTCATGGATTGGCAGGGTTAATAAGTAAAAGTGACCATTTTGCCAAAAGTAATCAATGCAATTCCCATCTAAATTCCAACTCAATTCTTCATAGAATTAGAAAGAGGAATTTGCAAATTCATTTGGAATAACAAGAAAACCCAGGATAGTGAAAACTATCCTCAAGAATAAAAGAACTTCTAGGGGCATCACCATCTCTGAACTCATCCTACATTACAGAGCAACAGGGGTAAAAACTGTGTGGTATTGGTACAGAGACAGGCAGGTAGTTCAGTTGAACAGAATTGAAGACCCACAAATGAACCTACACACATATGGCCACTTGATCTTTCACAAAGGAGCTAAATATATCCAGTGAAAAAAGATAACATTTTCAACAAATGGTGCTGTTTCAACTGAAGTTCAACATGTAGAAGAATACAAATTGACCCATTCTTATTGCCCTGTACAAAGTTTAAGTCCAAGTGGATCAAGGACCTCCACATCAAACCAGATACACTCAAACTAATAGAAGAAAAAGTGGGGAAGAGTTTTGAACATATGGGCACTGGGGAAAATTTCCTGAACAAAATACCAATGGTTTATGCTCTTAGATCAAGAATCGGCAAATGGGACCTCATAAAACTGCAAAGTTTCTATAAGGCAATGGGCATCGTCATTAGAAAAAAAGAGCAAGCAACAGATTGTGAAAAGGTCTTTACCAATCTTCCATCTGATAGAGGGCTAATTTCTAATATATACAAGGAACTCAAGAAGTTTGACTTCAGAAAACCAAATAACCATATTAAAATGGGGTACAGTGCTAAACAAAGAATTCTCAGCTGAGCTATATTGAATGTTTCAGAAATATCTAAAGAAATATTCAACAACCCTGAGATTCCACTTCACACCAGTCAGAATGGCTAAGATAAAAAACTCAGGTGACATCAGCTACTGGCGTGGATGTGGAGAAAGAGGAACGCTCCTCCATTGTTGGTGGTATTGCAAGCTGGCACAAACATTCTGGAAATCAGTCTGGAGTTTCCTCAGAAAATTGGACATTGTACTACCTTAGGACCCTGCTATACTACTCCTGGGCATATACCCAAATGATGCTACAACATACAACAAAGACACATGCTCCACTATGTTCATAGCTGCCTTATTTTTAATAACCAGAGGGTGTAAACAACCTATGTGCCCTTCAACAGGGTAATGGATACAGAAAATATGCTGTATCTATACAATGGAGTACTCATCAATAAAAAACAATGGCTACATTAAATTCATAGGCAAATGGATAGAACTGGAAAATATCATCCTGAGTGAGGTAATCCAGTCACAAAAACACACCCTATGCACTCACTGATAAGTGAATATTAGCCCAAAATCTTGAATTACCCAAGGTATAATCCACAGACCACATGAAGCTCAAGAAGGATGACCAAATTGTGGATGTTTCAGTCTTTCTTAAAAGGGGGAACAAAGATATTCATAGGAAGAGATATGGAGACAGAGTTTGGAGCAGAGACTGAAGGAATGGTCATTCAGAGCCTGCCCCACCTGCAGATCCAGCCCATACACACACACACACACACACACACACACACACACACACACACACACACACACACACACACAATAAACATGTGAGCCTCTGCAAGGCTCAGCCAAAGTGATACAAATACAGAGGCGAATGCTAACAGCAAACCATTGAACTGAGAATGGGGTCCTCATTGGGGGAGTTAGAGGAAGAATTGAAGGAGCTGAAGGGGCTTGCAAACTGATAAGAACAACAATATCAACCAACCAGAACTCTCAGGGACTAAACCACTATCCAAAGAGTATGCATGGATAGACCCATGTCCCCAGCTGCATATGTAGAAGAGGATGTCCTTGTTGGACACCTATGGGAGGAGAAGCCCTTGGTCCTGCCCAGGCTGGACTCCCCAGTGTAGGGTAATGTCAGAGTGGGGAGGTTGAAAGGGAGGTGGTTTGGGTGAGGGAACACCCTTATACTAGAAGAGGAGGGGGATTCGATAGGGGGCTTACCGTCAGGAAACTGAGAAAGGGAATAACATTTGAAATGTAAATAAAAATATCCAAAAAATAAGAATGTAATTTTTACTTAATGATTATCTAGAATCACACAATAATGGCAGAGAATGGCATCACTGAGTCTTCAAGGTTCCCTTTTCCAATTGAACTACTTTTTAAAACTCCCTTTTGCAGATGGGAATATTATGACATTTATTCTTATATGCAGATTCTCTTGCAAGGATAAATTTTGTAATATTAATATCAATGCATTCACAAGATAAATTTAAGTAAAAACATCTCAGTGTTGCCTTCATAAAGAGATTTTCTTCTTGATAAGAACTCTCATAAGGGCCTCCTTTATATTTCTGTTCCTCAGGCTATAGATGAAAGGATTTAGCATGGGAGTTACCGCTGTATACATCATGGCAATGGAAATCTCCTTCATTGTAAAGTTATTAGCCGATGGACATAAATACAAACCAATAATTGTGCCATAGAATAGTGAGACCACAGATAGGTGGGAGCCACAGGTAGAGAAGACTTTGTAGATAACTCAAGTAGATGATACCTTTAGAATAGAGAAGACAATTTGTACATAAGACACAATAATGAGTAAGAATGGGATGACCATGAGGAGTCCTCCCAAGATAAGTATCACTAGTTCATTAATATACGTGTCGGAGCATGCCAACTTGAGCAGGGCAGATATGTCACAGAAAAAGTGAGGGATCACATTGTTGTCACAGAATGACAACCTAGCCAAGAGTAGTGTGTGCAACATGGAATACAGCACATTAAATATCCAGGACATAAGCACCAGACACACACAGAGCTTGGGACTCATGATCCTGGTGTAGTAAAGGGGAAGGCAGATGGCCACATAGCGGTCATAGGCCATGACCACAAGGAGAAAGATCTCCAGGCCTCCAAAAAGATTGAAAAAGTACATTTGTGTCAGGCAACCTGCATAGGTGATTGATGTGTCCTGGCTTTGCATGTTCTGCAACAGCTTGGGCATTGTGACAGTGGAAAAGCAGAGGTCAGAGAAGGACAAGTTGCTGAGAAAAAAGTACATGGGTCTGTGGAGATGGGAATCCAGTAGAATGAGGATGATGATGATGAGGTTTCCCAGGACTGTGGTGAGGTACATGGCCAGGAACAGGGCATAGAACAGGTGCTGGTGTTCTTGGGAAATGGGCAGTCCCAGGAGGAAAAAGAGGGAGATAACAATTTGGTTGTTCATTACCATTCTTCGTCTCCAGTATCCTAATGAGAAAATATCAGATCCTTTAAAATAAAAAAAAACATATCTAGGGTATATATCCTGCAACAACAGATCTGAACCTCTTCCCAGAAATTATAATTTCAAAACTCCAAATGTCTGTCCTCATTAAAATTATTAATTTTAAACTTTTCTTTAACACATGTGTACCTCCAATTCTTTTCTAAAGAGTTCTATGTACTTGTGCTGAGATTTAAAAAATGGACCATTTTTTGTCTCTTGTTCCTGCTCAATTATTCATAATTTTCTCTATGTGATTTTATACTTTTATATTCTTGGTTAGAATTGATATACTTTGTCAACACAATTTAGTATAAATTTCAAGACAGTCTCATATACTCCAATGTGTTATATTACAATTTCAAAACCAGACCTCTATGTCTCTGTAACATACAGATTTCTGCTCCACTGTTGACTAATTATGTTCCCTCCATTGCGTGTATGATAGGCATCAAGCTCAAAAGCCCCAAGCAAAATTCATGTCGTCACTTTATTATTTCCCAAAGCATTTATTGTTCTCCTATCATTACAGTTTCCCATCGTAAAGTAAAAGCCAATAAGGTTTTCATCAGAAATCTGTGATTTTAGACCCATTCATTTTTTTCCTGTAACTTGAATTACTGTCATACATTTTATAAACTCCCTTTCCATTCTCCTCATATTTCACCCATTCTTTTCTGTGAGATTTTATCTATTTATCAGGAACACATCTTTTCTTTACTGGAATGTAGAAACAGACCGTTCACGTCCATGTTCTCATGTCTCCTGACTGCTCTCTTCTACTTCAACATGCTCCATTTACACTGTGGCATTTGAACAGAGGAGTTACATCATATGTTTTCTAATTTATTCTTCATATTGCCACTGTTGCTTTGAGAATAAGGACAAAGCTCCTATCAGGGACGCAAATGCTCTTTCATTATCTCACAGGAGCAGTGGTACATCCCACATGGTCCCACAAGCTTTTCTCTCCTCATTCAGTGTTGTAGTCAATATCTTCAACTCCCATATTTTAGAGTTGCTCCTGTCCTTGCTTCTCACTTCCTCCCCTCTTTTCCTTTCATTTGGTTCACCCTCACTCATACATAAGGGGTATTGCTTATCACATACACAGCTATTCTTATGCTGTCCTCCCATACTAAGTGATACCTTCAACCATGCTTCAATTCATCCTATACTTATATCCCTTGTACTAAGTACTTTGACTATGTGTTTAAACTATCTTCCCATCTATTATAAAGTATGTGCAGAAAAGGTAACATTTACTTTCATTTCATTTTATTGTTTAATATCATTCATAATCTCCAACTTTGGCCAATACCTATCATGCTGCATGAATTTGGTCAGTGAAAATTTGTTACCTGCAGCTCAATGTGATATACATCACATTGATATTTGGTCAACATCAATGGTAGAAAAATTGCCATTTAAAAATAAATACTTGCAGAACCCGTGGGAGAGATACCTTACCGCCTGGTCAGGTGGGCACTCCTGAGGCTGCAGAGCAGAAGAGACCACCAACACTGCCCACCCCTGCCCACATCCCTGGCCCAAGAGGAAACTGTATAAGGCCTCTGGGCTCCCGTGGGAGAGGGCCCAGGTGAGGCAGGAGCCCTGCCTGAGACAC
>NC_046162.1:44737113-44747647 GCF_011064425.1 Rattus rattus | reverse complement strand
TAGTTAGAATAGGTTAGGTTCAGACAGTAACAAATAGCCCAAAGGAGTCAGGCATTTTAAAAGGCACTGATTTATTTCCTATTTGTATGACACAGACACACAGACACAGGTCTGGTAAAGTCAGCTTACTGTGGTAACTCAAGACACATCTCAAAGGTTCTTGCTTCTGTTTCCAATGAAATTGAATTTTGGAGGGTCTAATGATGGTGATATAATACATTCTCCTAAAAGCCACTTATGTCCTTTCTATTCAGGCCCACTGATCTACTTACCCACAAGGGACAGGTAGGTAGGATGCTGGGAATAACTTGATACAGAGTACTAATGCCTGCTACAGTTGGCCCCACTTAACAAAGTTTAATGCATCCTCAGTTCTTTTCTCAGCAAGCATGAGTATGTGGTCACCTTATTTCTGCACTGTGAAAAAGTAGGTCTTCTCACATAAAAGATACTTTATGTTTTACAGATAGGGCCTGCATCCTGTGCTCGTGAGCCCTTCATCTGTGGAATCAACCAACCATGGACTGAGAATATCTAAGACTGCGTGCACTGAGCATACAAACCATGGACTGAGAATATCTAAGACTGCGCACACACTGAGCATACAGACTACTTTCTTGTCTTCAGGCCCTGAACAAAGCAGCTGCTCACACAGCCTTCCCGTTGTCCTGGGCATTGTACCTATACAGAGAAGGGAGTACATGCAAGGAGGTACATGGATTATGTGTAAATGTGACGTCATTTCAGACTTGAGCATCCATGAACTGGTATCTGCAGAAAGCCCTGAGACCAATCTCGACAAATACTGGGGTATCTACCTAGCCTGACTCATGCTTCCATTCGTTCCTGTGAACAAAACCAGTCATGTGTCTTTTGTTAAAATACCTCCTTTAAGTAGACCAGATGTCTATCAAGCCACCATCCTCAGTGTAGCTCCACGGCACATGCCCAGTGGGTGACTTTGTGTTTTCTGCAGAGGACCAGGAACAGCATCGCTTCTGCCAGGAGTTCCTTTACACAGTGGAAACACCCATGGGTGGGGCATGTGAGTCATAGTGAGACAGAAAGCAGTGTCCTGCCTCCTGATTTACTGGCCTGTCTCCATCCATGGCTCCCTTTCTGAACAATTAGACCAGTAACATCTTATTTAACCACTGCTTTCCATCATTAGAAGTTTCGTGTTCTCTTTGCAAAAAGCAAGTCCCTTGGTCAGTCAGATAAATCTAGCCTCCTGGTAGGTGTCACCTTCCCTGATTCCAGGAACATGAGGTAGCTTGATCGTCTTCAGTTGCCTCTTCCATTTCATGAAAGGTTGCTGTGTTATATTAAAGTCTCAGCGGCTTTAAGTGTTTCCTATGATGTGCCCTGTTTCATTCATTAGGATGCTCTTGGGAGAGGCTTGAAGGTAGTGCTGAGTTCATTAGAAACATCGCAATCACGTGAGGTCTACCATTACGTCAGTCACAGCTGAGTCTTCAGCATTGCATGGCCTCAGCGGTACTGAAAGAAGACGAAGAGCGCAAATGATCTGACCTGGGCTGAGAACTCACCTGGGGCTGCTGGCCACAGGTGGGAGTATCCGTCATGTGAGCTTTTCTATGTGGCTGCCTGGGTTTCCACACATCACAGTGGTCCCAGATCTCTCAAGTGTTACTAAGTTTCCAAAGGGACAAAATCAGAAGTTTCCAGGCTTTTAAAGAGTCAAATGCAGACTCAGTATAGTTTACTTCTAGTGCACAGGAGGTCAGGTGACCTAAGTCAACTCATCATCGAGGTGGGGGACTTTGCAAAGACATGGGTATGACTGTCTTCTCTCAAGAGCTTGGCCAACATCTCCAACCCTCACCTTAGGGAACAAGGAAGCTTTCCTGCCCTATCTAGGAGTTACTTAACATCGATGCTCTTGGGTCTTGAAAACTAAATCTTGCTCCTCTGCTTCAAGTTTTGAGACTGTCTTTGCATAACTCATGGAATGTGTTGGGGTCAGGAAATGAGGACATCTGGCTAGTAATGAGTGAATAGATAGTTCTCAAAAACAGATTTTTTTCATATTAGAAAGTATTTAGGTTTCTCAAGTCACAGCAGGACTAAGAGCATCCTCTCCTACTGAGACCAGACAAGGCAGGCCAGCTAAGCGACAGGGATCCAAAGGCCCACAACCCAGTCAGAGACAGCACCAGCCCCACATTGGGTGCCAAGTTTTGATGTTATTTTATGGGGAGTTTCTGTCCTATTCTTTCCCCTTAGCTCCTGAATAAAAGACATAGAAACCTAGTGTTTTATTTACAAGCTGCTGGCACTGTGCTGAGCAGGTTCTGAGCTATTCTAACCCAGCTAGGAGGTAATGACCAGATAAATGCCCCATAACCTGCCAACTGAGTCTTGCTTGGCTCTGTTTGTACCCTCGGGGCGAGCCTCTCTTGACCATGTGCTCATGGTCCATCCTGCCTCATGGAGAGCTTCTTCTTCCAGTTCCTCTGTCCTTCTTATCTAAGTTTGTTTTACTATAGTCAGTCTCTCTTTAAAAGGAGATAAAAAAATTGGAATCGTTATTAAAAAATTAGGATGCAGATGCAATGTGTTCTTGCTTCTCCCTCCATTTTAACATAGAAAATATGATCCCTTTTAACCATATTTTCTCATTCTCTCCTTTCTTCAGAGACTTTACCATTTATTTTTAACATAAATATCTCTTCCTATGATCTTTTATAATCAATTTGTTTTCTTCTTTTATTGTTTTCACGCTTAATGCCTTACCAGTTCAGAAGTTTGGGGCTTTTCAGTCTTACCAGAGCTCCAGGAAAATGTTTCTTGTGACTGTCTGTTTGTTTGCAGGCTCCTGCAGTCATCATATGTCTATGACGACTAACTCTGCCCCCTCAGCTCAGTTGGGAGGGCCTGTAAGGTTGGGACTGGGAGGAGAGGAAGCGGGACTGCATTCAGGCTGTAAATTAAATGAATTAATTAATTGAGGTTAAAAAAAAAGAAAGTATTTAGGTTTCTTTAGAGAGTAGGTTCTTTGGCAAGTAGGGCCTCATTTTGCAGAAGTCAAAAAGATACCCTATGTCTGAGTGACCAGAAGTGACCAGAACCTTTACAAAGATATATCACTGCAAAGTTGGCCTTCACGTTACAGGAAGGGGAAATGTTTGAAAAATGAGTTTTCTTACAGATCTGAGTCTATTCACACGTGGCTGGGATGTCTTGAGTGAAGACCCACTAAACCATGATGCCATCTGAATTGTTTCTTTGGGTTATGATGGTGATGTAGTTAAAGGACTTTTTTTCCTTTAAAAAAGTGGGGCAGAAAGAAGCATCTTCTAGCAAAATCATCAAATGGCAAGGTCCCAGGGAGATGAGCCACCCACCCATCATACAGCAGAACCCCCTATTGTTGATAAATGAAGACCCCAAGCTTCGGAAGAATTCCAAGCCATTTGGAGAAGCGGGGTGACTGTGGACATTTCCACTCTCCGGGACCCCATGCAGATGGCACTCTCATTTGACCTCTAGATTCATAAGTGTCTGAGTTCTTACATGACCTCAAGAGCTTTCTCAATTCAACACCATGCGTAATTACTGCCAGTGGGCCGGGGCTGGCTGCCAAAGTGAAGTCAATTTGTAGTCTCTGGTGATGAACTTAAGCGTTCTCTCTCCTCCCTGTGAGTGTATGAATAATTGACAGGCTAGGTTTCTGAATTCACCGTCAGCACTAGGCAAAGAGTGGCTAGCCTTGGCAGTCAGAGGCAGAAGTACATACAGCCCTGCTAGGAGCCATTAAGGGCTAAGGCTAGGAGAGGGGAGGCTGAAAGACTCAGGCCACAGGAATAATAGCAGTTCCACTGTTCCAGATTAGCCTGTACCCACAGGGAAGGAGTCCACCCCAGTTCTCAATGCCAACAAACAAACAAACAATCTAACTTAAACTCAGTCCCCACTGTTCACCTATTTATAGCACAAACTTAGGATGCAGAAGTGCCAGGTGAGTGGTGTTCAGAACATTCTCCAGAGACATAAGTAGAAATTACTAAAATTATAGGCGGCTTGGCTATTTAGGGGCAATTACACACATTTCTAAAATTGAATGCTGCCTGGGTAAGTGGATGCCTTTGGCAGCCCAGCAATCCTTCCAGACTCACATCATGAAAGACGGATTAAGCAGAGGAAGCCAGATCATGTGTTGTATCTGCTCCAGCCCTGAGATCCTTAAATATGAGTACGTAGCATGAGTCTGGGCTGCCTGGAGACCTCAGCACTGCCGTCATGAAGTAGCAGCCATGCTTCAGACTGAAAACCCAAATGTTTATTTACAGAATCTTGCCCTTCCCACACTTTACCAAAATAAGAAAACGAGGCCTTTTCTGTCTGAACTACATTTTTTTTCCCTTCCCGTCGCATTCTTGTAATACCAGGAATATACACCAAGTAAAAAGAACTGTGTCTCTCTCACACCTGTGAGTGTGTTATGTCTGCATTCTTCAAATTAAAAAAAAAATTCATGGAAAAAAGAAAGATTCTCCACAAACACACAACAAATTAAAAGATGTGTAAGTTTAGGGTTGTAAAACTGGTAAAATTATGACATTCTGTTTAGCTCCTAACCATTACATGACTTAGTGGTACTGAGATATCTGGTTCCATCAAAAGTATAGGGACCAAGACAAAATCTGTAGTTTGATTCTAAAATGATACTTGGGGCCACAAAAGTAGCTGATGTGCAAGCTTATGTCTGTACATCAACCCTTCTGGCATCTGACAGTGTTTCCTGACGATGTTTCCTCTCTCTAAGGAGAGAGGGCATGGACTAAGACAGGAAGACCAGGAGGAGGGAGAGACATAAACTCCATTCTGGAGTTGATGGGCAATGGTCAAGCAGGACAAGCACACCCAGATTCAGAGAGAGGCACCGAGAGGAAGAGGAGAAGGTGAGAATGCTGTGCTTCCCATTTCAGAGTGGTGGCAGTGCTGAGGAATCCCCAAGAACCCATGGGCAAGAAGGAAAAGAGACAGGAGGAGGTTAGCATCCGCCATCGTTTTCAAAGACTAAGGCTCTCCCCTGTGCTCCTTGAGCTCTAAGGCTTGCCGCCTCACTCCACATACCAAATGTCCAACCATGTCCCAACTGGTGATGAAGACTTTAACACACAGGTCTTTGGCGAACATTCAGCACTGATGACAGCATTATGGCTCATGATCTCGTCACCACAAGGATACACTGGTCCTCATTTTCGGCTCATCCATATTACGTACGGAGTGATGAGAATCCTTTGAACCCTCCTATTTACTTTCTTGGATAGATCGACTACATTTCCTTACTTCTATTCCATAACCCAGAAAACAGAAAAATTAAGGTTTAGGCACAAATGAAAGGCCGTCCAAGACAAGGGCATGGTGTTTCTGTCAACACAACCCTTTAATAGCGACTATATTAACACTCATTCAGGTGCTGAGATACAGTTCCCTTCTACCATTTTTTAGGAATATGAAAACTACTCTTCGCAGGGTCCCTAACAGAAGCCAACCAGCCGGAGGGTGCTGGGGTAGCTATTGCGCATGCTCATGCATTTTTCCTGGTCGATGTACAGAGTGTTGGCTTTCACAGCCAAGTCGTGCTCCAGGGTGGCTTTGGTATGGGCCAAGGACTGCAGGGTGTCCTCCGAATCCCTCAGGCGCTGCTGCAGAGTCTGGATGGTTTCGTCCACCTCGTAGACCTCGTTAACAAGGCTGCAGGAGGGAGAGCATGGTTAGGTGGGTGGGCACTCTTGGGCAGCCTGTCCCCAGCTGATTTAAGGGACATGTCAGAAGTACTTTGTATAACAAGGGATGCATACATCTATGCATGCTTCCAAAATTACCAGGATCATCCTCTATTGTCTGTACCTTATTATAGTCCATAACCCAAGAGATAACCTAAACACACTCGTGAGATACCAGTAAAATTTTACTCACATACACCACGCATGCATGTGCAAACACACACACAAACACACACACCCCTATACACTGACATACAAATTACATACAAATTATAAATTATAAATGCTAATATTTTGTAAAAAAAAAAAAAAAAAAAAAAAGCAAATGTGAGGGGGAAACCTCTTGACTTAGGTGGGGCTTTATCCCTTTTGCTTTAGTCCTGAACAATAGTTTTTTAGAGATGAGGAAAGAGCCTTTAATATATAGAACTCTGCCCAACCTCTTACCATATCCCAGTTAGGGGCATTCCTCAGGTTATAATGTCCCATCAATTCCCTAGGTAAAAACCTCACAGATCTAAACTCAGAACATGGTGATTTCCCAAACCTTAATGCGACATAAAGGGGATGGTATGTGACACTCGCTGTGTAGGCTGTGACTCCAAAACTGTCACAGATGCTCTTTCTGGGCACTGATGAAAAATAGTCCCAAGGACGGGAAGAAAACAACAGCGTCATCGAAGTGGAGCAGCTCCGCCTCACTGACAGTCAGGTCGCTCTTGGGCTTCCAGGTTTTGTACTTTATAGACCCTCCCTAAATGCCTGTGTCTCGAAGCTGCCCCAGTGTCCCGGCTCACCACCCTGCCTGAGCACTGCTACTTATCATTTGCATAAATAAACATAACTATTAGGTAGGCTTCCGGAAATAGCAGCAGTGCCTTTTTTTTCTTTTTCTTTTTTCTGGTCTGTTTGCTTGGGGAAACCATTATCCCTAAGTAACTGTCTGCCTTCTTACTTTGTGTTTTGCTGGACATAGATTCTCGTGTTTAGCGAGCCAGTGTCTTTCTCCCCCTTTAGTATTTCTTCTACTATGTTTCTATTAGACCATGTTACTCTTCCCAAAAGCAATTACCCACTGATTTGATAAATAGTATCCCCCAGGATATGCCTCTGGGCACTCAAGGGTAAAACTAGGCATAGGTTACAAAAAGGCAATAATCCAATAATCATTCTTGCGACTTGTTAGTGACTGCCCTCCATGTGAGTGCCATTCTGAGTGGCATGCCAGGTTGAACAGCTTACTCTTACATCCCCACACAGACTCCAGAAACATGTCCACTCTCCTGTGAGCAAATGGAGAAACATCAGACAAATACCCGTCCGCCACTTCTAAATACTCTCCTCAGATCCCACCCAGTTGAAAACATAACCTTGAGTACGGTCAGCCCTCCTGTATCTGGGGGTCTGCACGTAATTCAGTAAGTCACAGGTTTAAAATATTCATCAAAAAAGGATTCATGCTAAATACATATGCTGTCCTCTTACTCCCTAAATGATACAATGCAACAACCATTTATGTTGCTTAGGCTTTATAAGCAATCTATCCATGAATGAAAAGTACACAGAAGGATATCAATGGGCTATATACAAATCCCGAATCATTTTATATAAGGAAGGGGGTTCATGTTTGTGGATTTTGATATTCAAGGGAAATCTTGAAACCAACCTCAGGGATCCTGATGCATGTACATCAAAGGTGGTAAAAGATGAAACTGTATTTTTTTCAAACTTTCACTTACTGACAGACTAAAAGATATATATATATATATATACATATATATATGTGTATATATATACATATATATGTATATATATATATTGTGTGTGTGTGTGTGTGAGAGAGAGAGAGAGAGAGAGAGAGAGAGAGAGAGAGAGAGAGAGAGAGAGAAACTGTTCTGAATGGAACAGTGCCTATGGCCAAATAAAGATCAAGACATCCTAGAGGGAAAAAAGTTCTCACCATGACAGAAACATATCCAAGCCACATTAACACCAGAACACAGTGCAGCTTCATAGGACTTGGAAACTGGAGAAAGAACATCAGGGGTCTTCAAGCCCCGTGTCCTTGTATCACAGATGAGGAACCTGAGCCCAGGGGATTGATAAACTCTCCTGTCCATGGGCACACAGCCCACATGTGTTTATAAGCAATGCCAGGCCATCCTGGAAGTTAGGAAGGAAATACAGAGGCTGGGTGGTGTATACTAAGAAACAGGGTCCCGTTTCCTGTCCCCACCCTCTCTATTTCTTGCAACCAAAGGACAGAAGCAGAGACCCAGGAGGGTGGCCTCAGGACACAGGGCTCCTTTGAGATGACCCATCTCACTGTCTTTCTTATTTGTAATCCCCACAGACAATACACAGGATGCTTTCCCTGAATGTCAATATCAAAGAAACGAGTGAGTTTTTAGTGCCAAGTGTACTTTTCAGTCCTATTCACTCTGTAAAGTTTACCCTCCTAGAACATATTCATGTATAGCCCAGGGACGTTTGATATGTTTACATTATGTAGCTGGCTCCACCAACCATCCAGATGTAGAGCATCCCAGAGACCCACAACTAACCAAAATGCACATCTGTAATGTAGCCTTTACATCTATGGGTCAGAAAAAAAATCACAGGAGGAAGAGAAAGGTCTTTGGAACCAGCGGCCCAGGATTCGTTGCTTCTTACTGAACGTACACACCTACTTCTTGTCCTGAGTCCCTTAACAGCACAGTACAGCAGCTGCTTGTCTTAGTTCCAATCACACTGGATTATGCTAATCTACAGATGACTTCAAAATATAGAAGGAAGTGCTCATAGCAAATACTGTACCATTTAATATACAGGATTAAGTGCCTGTGAATTTTGACATTTCTGAGGGTTTCCTAATATCCCCAAATACCAGGAAGCTGTAATCAGGAGATATTTTTTTCCTCTCTCTCTTAGACGTTTTAAGAAGAGTTTCCTGAAGGGGTCTGGATAAGAATCCACACTGACACAAACATCTCCATGACAAATGAAGACCTTCTCAAGCTTCTCAAGGGAAGTCCCACCCCAGTTGATGTCTGAGTTTCCCCTCCCAGATACATACACTGGCCTGGCCACAGGCTCTGAGGCTGGCAGAGGAGGGGTGTGAAAGAGATAAGGGCAGTACCCTGTGTCACTGGTGTGCCTCATCTCAGATAATGCTAAACCTCATCCTTTTGGGTGCTGGACTAACTTCTGACTTTATCCCTCCCCCATGACCTCACGCAACCCCCCATCATAAAAACTAGCCGTCTTGTCTTCCAAATGTCTCTGCCTTTTCCACTTCACTCCCCCCTCCCCACCCCTTCCCCATCCTTCCTCACTCCTCTGCGGACCAGCCCTCCAGGGAACTCCCACAGTCTCTGACCTCAGGGCATTCCTTTGCTATCTTTTCAGCCAGGGTAACTAATCTGTCTCTTGAGCTCTTTAATGAACACCAACCTCCAACACTAGGGGAAGAGATACTTCCAGTCCACGAGACTAGTTTGCTGCCCAATACTACTCCAACAAACCAACCCTTCTGTGGCTCAGGAAGTGACCTCATTCAGCGAGAACAGCCTTGCTTGCAGTTACATCCCGCAGTCCCCCTATCCCCCAGTTTATAGACACGACAAAACTATGCGTCAGATGACCATCAGCTTCTGCACTCCAGGTGCAGGAGGCAGCCCTGGGAGGAAGCAGGGGGCTGCAAGAAGTTCTAAATCTAAAGGATGCACTCAGACCCAAGACAACCAAAAAGAAATGGAGGAGCCCACTTAAACAGAACTACATCCAGTCTGAGGCAAGGAAGACCCCAAAAGAGTGCCCACCAGCTGGCATGTTGGTCCACACCTCTGATTCCAGCCCCGGGGAAGCAGAGGCAGAGGGATCCTGAGTTTAGGGCTGGCCTTAGATACACAGTAAACCCATCTCAAAAGAACCTAATCACTAGGGGTGGGACTCTGTGGTTGAACACCTGCTTCCAATGTGTAACAATCTGGGCTGCATCTCTCCCCCCCTCTGGTAGCAGAAAAAAGCTCACAGAAGCTCGGGGCATGGAAACATGTTACCATCTCATACCCCCTTCTGGTACCCTAAAGACACTCCCTTCTGCTGGCACAAAGTCTGAGAAATCATCCAAATGATACATCTTGCTCTTTACAGCAAAGTGGGCTAAAAAGAAAGTTTCTGTTTTGTTTGTTTGTTTGTTTGTTTAAGATCCTGCATATAAAACTTCACCGGCTCTTCAGAGCTGTTGGAGAGGGCCAGGGGTGGGGTCTACACTGGTTGCTGTCTATCACCCCCAGGACCTGCCTCTCCTCTCCCAGTCTTGCCTGCCTTGAGAGGGAATCCTGAACCCAAATGTGTCCTTACTCCCTTCAGGCAAATGCTAGCCTCCTGGGAACTCCTCTGAGAGAGAAACTGATGTTACTGAAGTATCAATGTCAAAACAAGACATGGAGGATCTGGAGAAAGTAGCCTCAGAGAGCTCCTTTACTAGAAGCTCTGTGTACACAGCAGGGAGCGTCCCTCCCGGGCTGCCATGAGAATCCCACATCACTATCAAGGACACAGGTCACTTCCACTTTTGTGGTCAGCTGATTTGGGAAAACTGTTTTACTGAAGGCATTCCAGGTTTTTTGTTTGTTTGTTTTTTCTCTTAATTACAGACTTGAAAACCATTTTGCATTCAAATACAAATATGTCTGCTATAGTTTATCTCTTTTGTCTTAGAATCTAGATTTAAGTCAAGCAGAGTCTTCTCTGGATTTCTACCAAAGACGCCA
>NC_046162.1:44730150-44737061 GCF_011064425.1 Rattus rattus | reverse complement strand
TTTTTTTGGTGACTTGAGGTCTACAAGCGTGAGGGAGGACAACCAGGGCTATTACACAGAGAAACCCTGTCTCAGAAAAACCAAACCAAACCAACCAACCAACCAAAACAAAACAAAACAAAAACAAAAAACAAAAAATAAGGGGAGGGGGTTGAGTTTGCCCCGACCTGCTCCTGCTACCAATGCTCCACCCCCTTACTTCCATTTCAGCAGAGCTTTTCTGTTTGTTTAAGGCAAGCTTTCTCTGTGTAGCCTTGGCTGTCCTCGAACTAGCTCTGTAGACCAGGTTGGCCTCAAATCAGGGATCCCCCTGCCTCTGCCTCCCAAGCACCGGGATTGAAGGTGTGTGCCTCCAGCACCCTGCTTCAGCTAAGCTTCTAACAAATGCTCGTATTTATTGTTACAACTTCTCTACCTCCATCCATGCTCCTTCCACTACAGTTTGGCTTCCCGCCACACCACATCACTGAAATGTGTCTTGCCAGTGACCTAGTTGCTAAATTCAGTGGCTACTTTCCGTCTTCTTACTCAGACGCAGCACCAGATCCTGCTGCCTTCTCGGTTTGGGTTCAAACTGCTTTCTTCTAGTCTGGCATGATGGTGTGCCCCTGGAATTCCAGCTCTTGGGAGGTTGAGGCAGGAGGATAGCAGGTTTGAAGCTACATAGGGAATTCCAGGACAGTGTGGGGAATTTAGAGGAAGACTGAGAAGGGATTATTCTGTGGCCTTCCTATTCAGTGCTGGAGACGGAGCCTTGAGTCCTGTGCGCCTTTTCTTCTCAAGTTCGTTAGAGCCCTCGTTCTTACCCCTGTCCTTTACTTGTGGGCAAACAGTGATGTCTGAATCCTCATTGTAGGCTATGTCGTGGCTTACACTCTTGGCTTCCATACCGTGCACACATTGATGGCTCTGGGTCTTTTTAGTTTATGAGCTAATAACTGACCTGCCCTTGGCTCGTGGTTATCGGCAGAGACGTTGAGAGTAGAGACCAGGACTTCACTGCTCTGGCAGAGGAAATGGGAGGAGCATCGGCATGTTTGCATAAGTTCTTGCCTCCAAGCCTGCAGGGGCAGTGTGAGGGCCCAGATGGATGCTCCACATGCAGATGGTTTGTGTCATAGCTGAGAAACAGGGAGCTTGGGGAGGAGGGAATCTACAGCTTTATAAAGGAAGCAGTAAGCTGTCATCCTTCAAGTGTGCTTGTTAGAAGCACAACACTGAGAAGAGGCTCAGGTAACAAGGGGCAGGGTCTTTCCATCCACAAGATGTGAGAGTGTGGCAGGCTCCCCGAGGAATAGCTTTTAACAGTGGGCATGTCACCTTCCTCCAGTGAGGATATCCTCTTCCGGAGCACTCAGGTCTCTGCTCACTGTCAGGGACAGGCCAGGGACTCTGGAGCACGTGAGTGTGCATTGGATCCTTTGGCACTGGCACCTGGCTAATGGAGTCTGCTAACACCGGCATCAAGGCCGGTGGCTCCTTCTGCTGTCTGGTTCTCCGGCTCTCCATATGCTGTGTTTTGGGCTGCATCGTTTCCACATATTCTGCCACTCCATCCTTTCAGCGGCTGTGAGATTTGCTTTGCCTGTGGTCCTGATCTGGTGAAGAAATGGAAGCTTTGCCCGGTTAAGTGATTTGCCCAGGGTCTCACGGACAGCGAAGGGCAGAGCCGGGAGTTGAACTTAGGTCTGTGAATGGAAAGCCTGTGTTGTTAGGACTTCATACCATTCCGTCTTCATTTTAAAATAGGTCTCTGGTACCCAGCGATCGCCTTGGGTCTGTCCATTTGCCACTCTTCTCTTTCTTCTCTCCTCTCTGCTAGCCAGCTTCCCTTTACTAGAGCAAGTATCTGAGAGAATCAACTTATAAAGAAAAACGTTTATTTGGGCTCATGATTTTATTTATTTATGATTAATAAAGATTTATTTTATTTTTTTGTAGTGGGAAATATTAAAAATCGGAACACCATCTCATGCTAGTGCCGGCACTGTGGGGCCGCCTGGCATCAGCAGGGTTTTCCCATCTCTGCTGACTCTCTGGCCTGGAGCTCTTGAAACATCTCCTCCCAACTTGATAAGTTCCCTTGGCGGGTTGCTGCCATGCCAGTCCCGTGCTGCCATCTGCCGCTTGTGGTTATAGTCATAATTCTCAGTCACCTGCAAAAATCAGAACTCTAGACGCTTGTAATTTATCAATCAGATTTATATCAGTAAATTCTCACCCTATAAAACTTCCACACAATAAACTCAGAGACAATTGATATTGATATAAACTGCCCACCTAGATAAGACAAATTGTCCTGTAATAATCCATCCCTTATAAGATATTCATAGCTACCTGTGGCTATTTAAAGTCACATAGATCTGGGTCGTCCTTCTCCTCCTCTGTCTATGTTCTTCACCCTCCTTCTCCTGTCTCTCTCCTCTCAAAAATTCTGCACCTGTCTTTCTTTTTCACGGCCCAATCACAAGCCTTGCCTTATCTCGTGCTGTCCTCACCTGCATGGAGACATCAACCCACAATTTTTATCATTTGCGTGTATGAGTGTGTATCTGTGTACAGGTATATACACCCAAATGCAGGTACCTTTAGAGACCAGAAGAGGACATCAGATTCCCTGGAGCTGGAGTTAAAGGTGGTCTTGAGCCATGGAGGTGGTTGCTGGGAGCCAAACTGTGTCTTTTGCCAAAGCTGTATGCACTTTCTGCTGAGACTTCTTTTCGGGTCCTGTTTTTATTTTATTTTTATTTTATTTTTAAAGATGTATTTGTTTATTATATATAAGTACACTGTCCCTGTCTTCAGACACCAGAAGAATACATCAGGTCCCATTACAGATGGTTGTGAGCCACCATGGGGTTGCTGGGAATTGAACTCAGGACCTCTGGAGGAGCAGTCAGTGCTCTTAACCACTGAGCTATCTCTCCAGCCCCTGTTTTTATTTTAAATGGCATTCTTTTCTCCCTTCCAGACAGTGTCTCAGTAAGTAGCTCAGCCTGGACACAAACTTGCAGGCCTGGGTCAGCCTCACAAGTGATGGGGTTTTAGGTGCTGATTGACACATGAGGTAGATTCCTGTTACATGTTTTCTGTCTGTGATCAGGGAGCTTTTAGACCACTGTTTTGGTGCTGGGTAGCAATGGCGGGGAAATGCATGCAGGGACTCCCTTTGTTCCCTTTGTTCACTTTGAGTCTGAGAGGTGAAAGAGGAAGTGGTCAGTGTTCTCCAGGTGCATTCAAGGGCTGTGACCTCAGTGACCTTACGACTTCCCAGTAGGGCCCACCTCTTAGTGTTTTACTGCCTTCCAATAGTGTTACCCAGAGACCAAGCTCAGCAGTGGACCTTAGGAGACATTTAAAGTTCAAATGATAACACTCTCCCTTCTTCAGGCTTTTCTGTCACCTCACCACAGGCTACTAAGTGTGACATTGTTAATGCTAAGGAACTGTCCTGCTGTCTTCTTGTTTGCTCTTGTCACTCATTTACGAACAGGTCTTCCCACAGGCCACTGTCCTTTCCTCCTTAGCAGAGATTCTGCCATCCCCCAAGACTTAGGTGTCACCTTCATGCGAGGCATCCATGCCCACCTTTGGGTGACTCTACAGGGGACAATAGCATTTCTGGTGCTTCTGTTTGCACACGGCATTCTTCCTCAGACATCCTTCATTCCTCTTTCTCTTTTAGGCTTCACTTGCTGTCACTTTCTCTGGGATGGCTGCTTGGATCCCTTGGCCTCCTACTAGCTAAGCTCAGCTGTCCATCCTGAGTATACTGAAGTGCCTCTGCCTATACCAGATGTTATAGGATAGAGCTGTCGTGAGTGGAGGCTGTTGTCCATCAGCGCCTGCTTAGTACGGGACCTGAAACGCTGGGAGAGCTCAATAAGTCATTGAATGAAACACTGCTTTCTGGTCTGCCCTGCTTCAGACAGCCGTGTGTTATTGTCTTGTTGCCGTGACACCTGACAGCGGAAGGGAAGGTGTGGCGATTGGAGTGTCAGGTGGCTGACGGGAGGCATGCTCATGCCCAGCCCACTTTCTTGTTTCTTTCTTTTTATCCCATCTAGGACTCCTGGGTAATTGTGAATCCAGTCAAGTTGATAATGAGGGTTAGCCATCTCGAACTTCCTCCATGTGGTCCTGCTGCCACGACCGACACGTTCTGCCCTGCCTTCCCTTCCACGATGCACTGAGACTGACTGGAGCTGTGTGCAGAGCAAACCTCCCCCCCTCCCACTTCTGTTGCTTGTGGCAGCTGACCACAGCAAGAACAAATGCTGCCCACAGCACCGAAGAAGTGACTCAGGGCATTTGCATTGAGGAGGAGTTGTTATGGATGCTAAGGCTCCCACTCACCTCAGCTCTGTGACCCCACTAGAGCCGGGTGTGAGAGAAAACTAGTGTGAGTTTTTCTTTCCTCGGTCTCATGACCATTTGCGGACTGAGAAGAATTTAGTGCTGACCTTTGGGGGACATCAGTGCCTCTGCCACATACAACAAAGGACTTTTCTGTTTCTTACTTGACAACACTCTTTTGCTTGATCAAAGGCTAGTCAGTCTCTTTAATGTGGACTCTCTCCTAGACCCGTCTGTGTATTTCCTTGTGAGATCTAGTGCTAGCGAAGAACTCTGCCAAGGCCGTTTAGCCAGAACCCTCGGCTTCACTATCTGATTGCTCCCACGAGCAGCCTTTTTATTCTGCACCAAGCCTGCTGAGGGTGGTGCTTGTTCAAGCTGGCTTGTCTTCAGTAGGAATCCTGTCAGGTCAGTTTAGCCAGATGCCCTCTTACTTTTCCTATTTCCTCTTGGTAATTTTCCATCCACTGATCTTACCCTCGTCCATAGCTATATGTTTCCTGTCTGTGGTGCAGCCAGGATTAAGCCCCATCTCTTCCCTGTACTGAGAAGTGTGTTGTAGACGTCCCTAATTTGGGGACATGATTTTGAACAAGGTTTTCTTTGTGCTGCTTTCCCAGGTATTGAAGAACTTTTTTTCTTTGACAGGTTCATTTTTCTCTCCAAAGGAAGACTTGTCTTTTGGTGGTATCCACAGTAATCCAGTTAGTTATTTCTCTATCCCATTTGGGCAAAATGCTTTAGGGTTCCTTTATCTATTGTTTTTCTCCTTGCTCTGACAAAGTACCTGTCACAGGCAATCTAGTGAGGAAAGCTGTTATTTGGCCCACTGTTCAGGAGTGTATAGTCTGTCGTGGTGGCAAAGTCACAGCAGCACAAGGTAGCCAGTCACATCCCACCTGCAGTCAGGAAACAGAGAGAAAGATAGATGTTGGCACTTCACTTGATTTATCCATATTTTATTTTTTTCTTATATTTTTGGCTGGGCATGATAGTGTATGCCTTTAATCCCTATACTGGGGAGGCAGAGACAGGTGAATCTCTCTAAGTTCCAGGTCAGCCAGAGTTATATAATAGAGAGAGACCCTGTCCCCCATGCCCAAAAATATATATTGTTTTAATTTTTTGATTATTCGAGACAGAGTTTCTCTGTGTAGCTCTGGCTGTTGTAGAACTTCCTTTGTAGACCAGGCTGGCCTCAAACTCAAGAGATTCACCTGCCTCTGTCTCCCAAATTGCTGGGATTAAAGGTGCACCACCACCGGCTGGCAAAACTTTAAAAAAATTTTCTTCATTGTATTCAGTCTAGGTCCTTGGCAATGGAATGGTGCCACTCACATTCAGGATGGATCTTCCAGCCCTTGTTAACCCAGTCTAGAAACTTCTTAGAGACATGCCCAGAGGTTTGTCTGCTAGATGAGTTTAGATCCTGACAAGTTGACAGTTGATATTAACCACCGCAGTCTCCAAAAGCAGGCGTATGTCAGGCACAGATGTAAACCCCTGTCGGTTAGCCTGAAGTCTGGGCCTGTAATCCAGCCACTCGTGTGACGTCCTAAGTATCCAGTGCCTCTCTTCATCAGGAGTCTAGAAGCCCGAGACCACCACAGACCTCTGCTGGTCGGTGTACACTCCGAGAGTCAGAGATGCTATTGAGAGAAATGGCCTTCCAGGGAGGGCAACCTAGGGAAGGACAGGAGAACTAGCAGCTAAGTCTCCAGCATCAGAGGCACACGTCCTGATCCGCTTACCGAGTGCTGCCAAGGGCCGTGAACCATGATTTCATGCTTTCCTTTCTGGTCTCTAATTGGGTTTTCACTGCTCCATGCATGGCCTGCCTTAATCTCTTTCTCTAGTTTGTTCTATAATAGGAGTTCACAAACTCATCATCCAAAGCAAAGCCAAGCTGCAGCACATCTGGGATGGTATGATTTGGACCTGGGATGCCTGGGAAAGGTTTGGTCCAGGCTTAGCTCTCTTAGGATCCGGTGGGACCTGTAAGAGGTAAGGCCTGCAGGGGAAGCATTAGGTCATCATGGGCGTGTCCTTCAAGGGTTTACCCCTTGCTTATGCTTCCTTTCATTTCCCTGCTGCCGTGAGCAGCTTCCTCTACTCTTGCCATGATGTTGCTGCCCTGTCATAGACTCAAAAGCGATGGAGAGGCTGGAGCGATGCGTCAGTGGTTAAGAGCTCTTATAAAGGACCCCAGTTAGAGTCCCAGCACCCATGTGGCAGCTCACAACTGTCTATAACTCCAATCTCAAGGGATCTGACACCCTCTTTTGAGGACACCAGGCATGCAAGTGGTGCACAGACATGCATGCAGGCAAAACACCACCACGCATAAAATAAATGTAGATTAAAAAAGGCAGTAGAACTGTGTGACCGTGGGCTGGAGCCTCAACCTCCAATATGTGGGGACCCCAAAACCTTTCACCTTTGTAAGTTGATTACCAGGCCTTTGTAACAGTAATGGAGAGCTAAGACTTGACACAGGAAATGACATGAACTTGCAGGTTTCTCCTCCAACCCGAGATCCTGCCTCCTACTGCTTA